>NW_010359982.1:78890-79078 GCF_000414095.1 Morus notabilis | reverse complement strand
TCCCCTCCCTGCTCCCCCCCTCCTCCCGCCGCCCCCCCCCCCCCCTGCCGCCGGCCGGCCCTCCCTTTCCCTCTCTCCCCTTGTCACTCTTCCGTGTTTTCTCTCTCTTCCCTTCTCTCTCTCTCTTCTTTCCCTTTCCTGGCGCCGCCGCCGCACTACCGCCGGCTCCCTCCCGGCGTCCTGGTCCC
>NW_010359982.1:45344-77579 GCF_000414095.1 Morus notabilis | reverse complement strand
CTGGAAGGTTGTAGAACACTTTAGACATCGACATATTTGGGACATTCCAGAAACTGACATTGATGATGTGATGATAGTCCAGGATACAGAGTCTACAAATATTGAGTTAGTAGTGGAACTACCAGAGATTGACTCATTTGTATTGAATCGAGATGATGGATCGTCTAATGTTGTCACTTCCGATGTTGATGCAATTATGAAAGATAAGTCTCCCGTAGTTGATGATTTTATTAATGATGAAGACGATGAAACTTTAGAGGAGTACGTTGAAGAGGAAGTCATCGAATCTGAAGACGATGATGACATAAATGATGATGGCGACAATCAATAATGTAGCAGCGACGATGAGTAGAACTACAGTATAGTAATCTTTGTCATTTTTCTCATATTTCGTTTTAATATTATGATATTCTTTGAATTTATAAATGTTGTTATTAATATGAATTTGTTCACTGATATTGATGGCTGGAACTTTAGCGACTTGCGCTGGCTCTTCAGGGGGAGCGCAGCCTCCTCCCGGTCCTCACAGAGTCCCCGCCTATTGTGCATAAATTATTAAGCTTCGTAAAATTAGACCGGACTTTAGATAATTATCTTCGTATATTTTCGAGTGATTGCTTAAATTTTCATATTCGTTAATTTAAATTTAACTTTATTGATCAATATTTTCTGAAGGACATTAGCGACGTGGACAAGAGGACAATTCAGGACCGGATGCTGGTATTTTTTTATGGTACATTTTGTATAGTTTATACTATAGTTAACAATGCGTTTTAATGATTCGAAACTGTTTTGCAAGGATTGGTTTAACATGGACTATAACTACAAAAACGGCATTCTGAGGTCCGTTGTTGATAGGGAGGCAGCAAAGTGCTACAAGGACTGGAAAAGTTTCTTGCACCGCCACTACAAACGCTACGGTAGAGAAAGTCTCCTGAGTAATTTGTGAAATCAATTTCATTGGGATCGTTGTTGCGATAGGTTCTCCGGCGACAAATTTCAAGTAATTATAGATTTGTTAGAACTTCATGATTTTTTATACATAATTTCAAGTAACTATTACTTATTATAGTTAATCATAAACAGAAAATATCAAAGACAAATAGAAGTAATCGCAGCAACCAAAAGTATCCAAGCCTACATAGTCAGTTATCGTACTCTCAGCATCGTAATAAGAAGGTTAGTACTTATTTTTTGATCATTATCGTATTTATATGTTTATGATTCTTATTCTGGGTGGCACATCTTGCAGTTATGATGTGCCGAAATCTTTTAAAGTTATTTTTTTACAGGTTTTGATTTTTGGATTATATGAAAAATAAGTCGTTATGCTGCCGAATTTTAGTTAGAATTTAAGAATTTTAATAAATGTAATTTATTTCACAGGCCAGTACGGAGACCCAAGAGCCGATGTCTGCTATAGACAATTGGGCGGACATGCATCGTCGCGGGGACTCTTGGGTTAATACCCATGCGGAACAGACTTTCGTAAGTATTATTACTTTTCTTATTAAATTTTTTTATATTTAAATAGTGGTTTTATATCACGTAAAAATAATTATAATGTCTTATTATGTAGAACACTCTGGAGGAGGAGAGACATAGAACACAGACTACTTCAAGCGCGACTAGACCCCCCCTTGACGAGCATGGGGTTTTGGAGCAAGTTCTTGGCATGCGTAGAGGACATAAGAAAGGAGTGGGTCCGATGCTCTTCTAAAAGCATTACTCCGGGGTTTCTCCTTCATCTGCTGGTTCATTCTCGGACGCAACATCATCGGCTCAACCTGACGCGCGTATGGATCGTTATTTAAAGAAATCGTACCGGGAACAAATGAAGATTTATGACAATCAGGTAAAGATGTTAGAGTTGGTGTCTAGATTGTAGCCCAACATCTAATTACCTACGATTGCTCGTCCAGAACCAGTTAACCTAGACGCTCCTCTGCCTCCTTCAGATGATGACAGTTCTGACGATGATTCAGCTGTTGGCGATGCTGCAAACCTAGAGGAATAGTTCTGTTATATGTTCTGTATGATTTTTCACTTTATTTAGACTTTTATATTTTGTTGAACATTATATATGCACTTCATGTAGTATTCATAATATATTTTATAAATTTATTTAGATTTATTGTTTTTAATATTAATTTATATTTTATTTTTAATGTATCTTAATAAATTATATTTAGTATGTAACATAATAATGTTTAATTAAAATTATTAAAAATTAATTAATTGCCATTTTTTAAAAAATTAAAAAAAAAATTATTTAAGTTTTTGCGACGACATTTTTATACTTGTCGTCGCAAAAAAATTTGAATTGTTTGCGACGACTTTTTGAAATTCTCGTCGCAAAAAATATTATATCACGACAAATTAACCAACAGCGTATTTGCGACGACTGTCGTCGCAAAAGAAAAATGTCGTCGCAAATGTATTTGCGACGACACTGTGTCGTCGCAAATAAAGTATTTGCGACTATTTTTTTGCGGCGACATATCTGCGACGACATTAGGGTTTTTGCGACGACTTTTTGTCGTCGCAAAAATCCCTTTTTCTTGTAGCTATAGCACTGAATTGATGATTGCTGATCCTTTAACAAAAGGCATGCCACCATTGAAATTTAAGGATCATGTAGATAGAATGGGACTTGGTTCCTTTATGTGATTTTCATTGTAAGAACGAATGTTATTTTCAGTGAAACTCTAATTGTGATGTTTTCTCATATTTGTTTTTTCTAGTGTCCACATTTATTTTGAGAAATAACATTATTGTTTGGACCTGGAATAAACATAGGGTTTATTCATTAAGTTGCATGGGCTAGTGTTTAAGAGACATGATGCATTGTGATACATGGAAGATAATACTCATTTTAAGAGGATCTATCGCCATGATTCATGTATTTTGTTTCTTATTGAGATAAATGATGGAATATATAGACCAAGTGGGAGAATGTAAGATTTTTTCTCTTAATATTAGGAAACTAATCTTACCGTTATAGTGGCCCATATCTTCCACTTTGTAGGGAAGCGAATAACGTTCGAAAACCGTCCATAACCGCTGCCCACGTGTTGTGCACGATTAAGAATACTCTGTGATGGACAGAGTATACATATATATACGAGTGCATTTCCTTCCGGTTGGTCCCTAAGCCTTTCAATCTTATTCAGTAAAATACACCATCTATTTGAGATTGAGGGAGGATTAGAAGCGCCAAATCCGAGTTAAAAATATCTGTCGAGCGTAAGAAGTTATCAATGGCCGGAGGTATGCTTTCAATTCGATTCTATTCTGCAATATTGATCTAAATGCTATTGAGTTTGTTAGAAGCATGTTTAGATCGTTTAAGATTTAGTTTACAAAATATGCCAAGATTTAAGATGAATTAAAATTAATAGGCCAATAGTTTATATAAGTTAATAAATAGGTCAAATTACTGTTTTCGTCTATAATTTATCTGGTTATGAACTATAACTTGACAAGTTATTGTCTATAACTTATCTGATTATGAACCATAACTTAACAAGTTTGTCCATAACTTATCTGGTTACGAATCATAACTTGACAAGTTTGTCCATAACTTATCTGGTTATTAACCATAACTTGACAAATTATGACCTATTAATTTCTATAACTAAAAAATGACTTATATACTTTCTTAAACTTTTCATATTGGCCTATTTCCTACTATTTTCCTACTTTAAATGAGTATATAAGTAACAGAATTGCAAAACAAACACGGACCATATGTATTATTCTTTTGAAATTGCAAAACATGAAATTTGCAACAAAGAACAAAGAAAATGATTGGAACCTTCAATGATCAAACCACACACGATTGAGGGCACTTTTCCTTCTCCTTGATCAGTAGCCCGCGTCTGTTAACAATAAAATCAAAACAAAAAGACCACAAACGATGAGCAAAAAATCAAAACCCTCCCCCCCCCCAAAAAAAAAAAAAAAAAAAAAAAAAAAAAAACACGACTAAATTCAAAAACAAAATGGGAAGGAAACCAGCACATTAGAAAATGCCATAATAAAAATAAATAAAATAATTGATTACAGACAATCAATTAACCCCAAAAAAGAAAGTAAATATGTGGAATATTATGTGGAAAAAAGAGAGATTACATGAAACAAAAACTGACCATAAAAGAAACATACCCAAAATAACCCATAAAAGCATATCCGATAATATATATGTCTTAATCGACATTTTTATAATATTACATAATAATTGATATTATTAAAATTTAATGTTCTTGTCTGCCAATATATTACATTTAAAAAGATAAGCCATATATGTGATATTCTAATAACCGAGTGACATTTCAAAACAACTATCTAAAACCAGTCAGTTTGTGTAATTTTTACAATATTTTCCTCAAATGTGCATTAAGTGAGATTTTTTTTTTTTTCGTTTAAGAACCTAGTTCCGTACAAAATGTATTTAAAAATTTAGAGGCCACGTGGGAGTGCAAAAATTTGAAGAAGAAATATAACATTTTCCAATTTTTAATTATAAAAACTCACGTTTTGAATTTTATAAATAGGATAACCTTGTAAACAAATAAGACAAGTTTATTTATTTATTTTTCTTTTTTTTGAGGGAGACCAGATTATTTATTTATTTATTAGACAGTAAAGTAATGGTTTACTTCTCATAAGTCATAACTGCAATGAGTGATAACATCCTTAAAAACTAGTAAATGAGATTGACTACTCATTAGACGACAACATTGAGCTCCTCAAAAACAAGATATGGTAATTTACAATCAAAGCAAAAATAATAAAATGGCATTTGGAATGCATGATGATTTCATAATCAGAATCCAAACTCTGCCATTTATTAATTTCACTAGTTATCTTTGTCAAACCCACTTCTCTAAGTCGCATATGTCAAAAGATATGTAAAAAGATATTACCCCCGTTATATATCCATCAACTATATATTGTTTCATTTTCTCCGCTCACTTTTTCAGGACAAGTGTGAAATTCACACTTTATTTCCTTATTATCTTAGATTTTACTATTTAGTTTTGATACGAATGCGTTGAATATTTAGAAATATTTTAGTATGTAACCTCTCTTTCTATTTTTTTTTATTTTTAGAGCGACCTCAATAAAGTCTCGTCACATCATATACAAAATCATTTTAAAGGTGATGACAAAATATTACACATTTTATTTAAGGCCCCGTTCATTTTATTTTTTATTTGAGTTTAGAATTCGAGTTTTGTTACAGTAAAAAATTATCAGAAACAGTCACATATAACCTTTTTGTTAGAGTAAAAAACTCTCACATAAAGTGACATATCAACTCAAATTAAAAATTCGAATCAGCGAACTAAACGGGTTCCAATTGTGCACTTACCCTTAGCATTATGGAAGTTCTTTTTTTTTTTTTGGCTGAATAAGTGCATTCAACAATTCAGCCAAAAAAAAACAAAAACGAACATATTGAAACTTTTGCAAGTTAGATGCGAGTGTCCGAAAGTCGGTGGAAGTTATTGGCATTGGAGTGGTCATCTGTGACAAGTTCGGTGTTATATCAGCAACGATTGTTAAGAACTTGAGAGTGATTTTCTCTCATGTATCGCGGCCACTTACTAGCAATCCTACTTTTAATTTATCTTATGATTTACTTGCGAGAATTCGCAGTAAATAGAAGATTTTCCAAATTTAAAGTTGTAAATAACATAATAGTTTTAGTTGTTTAGTAAATAGCAGATGAATAAAAATCTATATAGCATATTTAAAATTTAAATATACGGTCTATTAATTCTACTTTTAGAAGAGTTTTAGTGA
This sequence comes from Morus notabilis, assembly GCF_000414095.1. NCBI lineage: Eukaryota > Viridiplantae > Streptophyta > Magnoliopsida > Rosales > Moraceae > Morus > Morus notabilis. Next base: position 71,768 of record NW_010359982.1, on the reverse strand, counting down.
CATGAGAGAGAGAATGAGAGTTTATCGATGATGATAAGAGAGAGAATGAGAGAAAGTGGAGAGAGAGTGAATGTGATAAATGTTACATTTTCCTGGTAAATTCCTCATTTACTATACAAACCCAACTTAATATTTTCATAAATAATGATTTTACTATGTAAATCAATAATTTACCATGTAAATTATCAACTTACCAGAAAGTAACTTGTTGTTTACAACATAAGAACCCCTGTTTGATTGGTAAATCATCATTTCTCGAATTTAATAGAATTTTGTATGTTGGTAAATGAAACATTTGTTGGTTTCTCAAACCGGATTTTCTAAAAAAAATTGTGCGGAAGCGTAGTATCGATCGAATCACATAAATCAAAATTTAATGCGATCATTATTCCATGTTAATTTAACTACAAAGATATTAAAGAGAAGAATGATAATTTTACCGTCGCTCGATTAGGACGGAAATCTTGAACTCCTCCAACACCGTCTTGAGCTCTTAAATTCCAAGAACACCACGATTCTTTCTCAACGTATCTCCGGATTAACGTGAACTCGAACGTGTTGGCGTTCTAATGAGTTTCTCAACACATGAGATGGATGAATAGGGAAGCCACATATAGTTATCACTCACTTTTCTCAAAAGTATGTGATGACACTCAAAAAATTTTCTTTGGTTTTTCTTTTGTTCTCCCGTTTTTCCTTTTTTCTTTTCTCTAGAAAAAACCTTTTATTTTTCTCTTTTTTTTTTAATGAGGAAACGTGCTGCTGCATGTTTCCTCTCATATATATATTTAATCTTATGGAGCCATTGAGAGGAACTATGGACATTATTATTTTAAGCTCCAATAATTTTGATAATTAATTAACACCTTAATTAATATATCAAAATTATTAATTCCAAATTACTCCACTATAAATTTAGAATTGCACTCTTAAAATAATAAAACAATTATGTTCACGGAATTTGTGTTGTCCATTGATATATTCACTACATACGAATTAATCCTCCATAAACGGTTCATAATTAAAGCTAGATATTTTTTGTTAACTGCTTTAATTATATCTTTCTCCATAAATACAATTGATCCTCTAATGAATAATATATTTTATGATCCAATTACAAAATTGAGCGCTCTTATTATTCAAGTCCCGAATCAACACTTATGGGAACCGTCCATCTACTTCATTATGATGGAATGGATTTCATCTTGTAAATTAATATTCCCGGCTATTTATTTTACTATGCTCCTAATATACCAAGACTTTGACACTATTCACATGTGTCATTACTCAATATGTCAAAGAACATAATATCATAAAAATGAGTTTATTAATTACTCAGAATTAAGATTAATTCATATATGACCATCATTGATTAATATTGAATACTCTATTTAATAACGGAATTTATTAGAAATTCATAATTAATCGTGTTCCGGTCCTATGTAATCATATTACATAAAATGCTTTCATTCTAATAATCTCATTATTAACAATCTAGGATAAGATTGTTTCATTCAGAATGTAATGAATCGCATTAGTAATTTTAAATTAAAGATCCCAACTTTAATTTATAATTACGGACAAGTTTAGATTATTTTATTTTAAACATTATTCTCTGCATATAACAATTATATATAATGTTTAAAGTTACATTAAAAAATAATCTAGGGATTTTGATATTTATAAAACATCACATGTATGCAAAATAATATTGAAAAAATTCCTCATTTTATTGATAATCAGTAAAATATTTGAATCTTATTTGATTTATGGGCATATATCCCAACAACATTTACAAGGTAAATAATGGATTTACCGTGTAAATTGTCAGTTTACCATAAAATAATTTATTGTTTACAACATTAAAGCATCTATTTAACTACTAAATCTATCATTTACGATGTAAGTCATTCATTTACGAAATTGAACATAATCTATTTATTGGTAAATGCAAAATAGTAAACGAACCATTTAGCATATAAATTTTACATTTACCAACATCCCCAAAATTAAAAACCCTAAAATCCAAGCAAACCCAGATTCCAGCAAAATAAATAAACAATACTCCTTCTCTATTGTCTCAAATCCCCCATCACTGTCTGGAATTGCAAAGCTTGCAAGGGCAGAAGTGAAGCTTGTGATGCTGGAATTGCTGTTCAGACGACGGCGCGAGAGAGAAAGAGAGCAAGTACTTTTTAGAATCAACGTTCTTACTCTCGTAGTTCATATGCATTAGTTCAAATAACATCTTTTGCAAGTCAGAATTCACGATTACTAATAACTAGACTAGTGATACAAAGTCATAATCGTTAATTAACTTTACAAAGTATTTAACACTAATAGAATAGTCACATATAACGACGGCTATTAACCCTCGTTATAAGTTACGATGATATAGTTAGCATAACCGTTGTTGCATCATCAGTCGTTAAAGTTGTGAGACGTTTAGCGAAACATTAAATGACAATTATTTAATTTTGGCGCGCATTGGAGATGTTAAAACCGTCATCTAAGATCTATACGTAATGACGGTTTACTTGTAAAATTATCGTTAAATCTGAAACTGCACCAAAAACATTTATTTCTGTTTTTTATGTTTTCCTACGGGTAGCTGTTTTAATCCCGTTGTTTTGACTGCAGTCATAGTTCACAGATACAAACAAATATTACAATAACATTAATATGGATAAAACAAGTGTATTCAATAATATTAATACACAATTCGTCACATTTGAATGCATTTTACAAAATGTCCCAATTCTTCTAATACTTCTACCATATCGGTATTAGTATAATCTTTTACCTTAATTAGCTCGCTAATACCGATATGCATAACATTGCGCATGTAACGACAGACGAAGTATCCGCATTCGGCAATCCATTCTAGTATCGTAATGCCCTGAAAAATAAAACAATAATAGTTAGATACTATTTCATGGATTTCTAAAATAATTCAAATAATTTTATTAATGAAATTTATAATACATACATTTGGATGGAAAAATTTTGTTAAGTTGTTAGGCTCATTACAGTTAACTATAATAGTTATTGTGTTCTTCCAGTCACGCAGCGCCCTGATAATTAAAAAAATAAATCAAGTAACTAATTAATAATATAAAATAATCACAAATATAATAAAAAAAATAAACTTACTGTGTAATTAATTGTCTAAAGTCTGGTTGTACTTCGATCATCCACAAGTGGATCCAACCATATGACCCTGTCTTGTTGGGGACAAATGATGACCAACATCCAATGAACCCCTCCATTGTATGGCACGAAATATTGTCACCTTGGGATTTGAGTTTGACATATTGATGTGAGACTGTTTGCTCTGTCCTTTACTCAAACCTCCGCTTAGCCCGGAATGTAAGAGGAGATCATCGGGGAAATGAAGCCTCAACGGGCGAAAGCCCCCGACTGAGACCAGACATGCCACAATCCTATTTTCTTCATTGTTATTTTCATCATCCCCGAATAAAAATCTGTTAGGACCTTTCATTGTTGGCAATTTTTGTTGGCAAAAGGTTGTATGAATTCAAAGAAACAGGAAATTCCATTTTGGGTTAGCTGCACTAAATTTGAAATGATTCTCCGGATTTGGAGTGATTTTGCTGATATTGATTGGTGGTTGATTTGGTTGGCTTCGGCTGATTGATTGGCTCTATTTATGGAAAGAATATGTGAAGGGAGAACTTGCCTTGTGGAGGGTGGATGATAACCAGTGAATATGATTCTGAAAATGGTGAATTGGTGGTAATGAGTTTTTTTAGAGAAAAACATTATGCAGAAAAGATGAGTAGTGCTCGCTGAACAAGTCCTCTAAGAAGACTCTACACAACGGCGATACTATCAAGTTGGGTGCCTTTGAGTGTGTAAGACCATCTTGGTGCTTGTAAGGTGTGCGCACCAAACTGAGATATCAATTCTTGTGTTGCATTACTTCTTTGCACAATTATTTACTGGTTCTTGAATTCAAAACACTCAACAAAACATTAGTGTTACAGAAAGTGTTATAACACATTGTGTAACACCTGTATAAAAAACATACCTTAAAAAATCACTTTTAGTTTTTTGTTCTTCCTCACACCAATTACGTTACGACATGCTTCTAGTAATTAATTTTACAACAAATGGGTGTGGTTTTAATAGTTACTTCAATAATTTACTCATCAATGAGTATCAATGTTTTAGCTGTGCGCTATTAATTCGATAATTATAGTAAATTATATAGTTGACTAAAAAATATTTATGACAATTAATGGAATTTGATTCTTAACACATCACATCATCAGATTTCTATATTTAGTAGTAATCACCGATGAAAACGTAACCAATGAAAACTCTTATTATAAAACATTGAAACTAGTCACAACAACAATAAATCAAAATAATTAAATATCAAAAAATAAATTTCACTCAAATATATTCAAATAAAACTAACCAAAATGCTCTAATGCTAACCTGATGATAAAAAATCAAAAATAGAAAAAACCGTCATCTAATTATCAACATAACTTAATTAAAATCATGCCACATATAAAAAAGTAACCCCATGATAATAAAACTATCGTCTAATAGTTTGACAATCTAATTTAGAATCGTGCTCATATAAAAAACCTAATGCTAAAAAAAAAACTATTGTCAAATAGTCAACATAATGAGGAGGAGGCAATGTTTGGTGGAGGCAAGCTGCGGTAGCGAGCAAAGGGACGGTGGATAGCAGAGGCGAAGAGATGGGTGGGTGGTAGAGGCGGAGTCAGAGGCAAAGAGATGGGTGAGTGGCAAAGGCGGAGTTAGCAGAGAAGAGATAGGTGAGTGACAACAGCGGAGTTAGTGAAGAAGAGATGGCTTCAAGCGGCGAAGGATGACGACGGCATTGGCTAGGGTTGGCAAGGGATGAGAGACTACAAAGAGGGAGAGAGAGATAGAGAGACACAACGGCGCGGGAAAAACGAGAAAGCTATAGAAAATTAACGAAAATTAAATTTTGGTGTTCACACTATAAATTAGAGACAGTGAAAGTGATAAATGAGAAAATGTGAGACACAATAAAAATTAAATTTTAATGTTTGCGAGAGAAATGAGAAAGTTTAACGAAAATTAAATTTTGAGTTTGCATTATACATTAGACTGCGGTTATCAAACAAAAGTATCGACATATGAAGTATCCACATTCGACAATCCATTCTAGTATCGGAATGCCCTGAAAAATAAAACAATAATATCTAGATACTATTTCATGGATTTCTAAAATAATTCAAATAATTTTATTAATGAAATTTATAATACATACATTTGGATGGAAAATTTTGTTAAGTTGTTGGGCTCATTACAGTTAACAATAATAGTTATTATGTTCTTTCAGTCACGCAACGCCCTGATAATTAAAAAAATAAATCAATTAACTAATTAATAATATAAAATAATCACAAATATAATAAAAAAAAATAAACTTATTGTGCATTTAATTGTCTAAAGTCTGGTTGTACTTCGATCATCCACAAGTGGATCCAACCATATGACCCTGTCTTGTTGGGGACAAATGACGACCAACATCCAATGAACCCCTCCATTGTATGGCACGAAATATTGTCGCATTGGGATTTGAGTTTGACATATTGATGTGAGACTGTTTGCTCTTTCCTTTACTCAAACCTCCGCTTAGCCCGGAATGTAAGAGGAGATCATCGGGGAAATGAAGTCCCAACAGGCGAAAGCCCCCGACTGAGACCAGACATGCCACAATCCTATTTTCTTCATTGTTATTTTCATCATCCCCAAATAAAAATATGTTAGGACCTTTCATTGTTGGCAATTTTTGTTGGCAAAAAGTTGCAGGAATTCAAAGAAACAGGAAATTCCATTTTGGTTTAGCTGTATCAAATTTGGAATGATTCTCCGGATTTGGACTGATTTGTTGCTATTGATTGGTGGCTGATTTGGTTGACTTTGGCTGATTGATTGGCTTTGTTTATGGAAAGAATCCGTGCGTGGAGGGAGAACTTGCATTGTGGAGGGTGATGATCCGGTGGATGATAACCAGTGAATATGATTCTGAAAATGGTGAGTTGGTGGTAATGAGTATTTTTAGAGAAAAAATTCTACAGAAAAGACGAGTGGTGCTCACCGAATAAGTTCTCTAAGAAGACTATCCAACGGCGATACTATCAAGTAGGGTGCCTTTAAGTGTGTAAGACCGTCTTAGTGCTTATAATCTTTTGATCTTTGTGGTTGTTCACTGTCTGGGCATGGCCTCGCAGATGTAGGTGTGCGCACTAAACTGCGATATCAATTCTTGTGTGTCTTTTATGTTTCTGCACTATTATTCTCTGCACAATTATTTACTGGTTCTTGAATCCGGAACACTCAACAAAACATTAGTGTTCAAAAAGTGTTATGACACTCTGTGTAACACCTGTATAAAAAACATATCTTAAAAAATCTCTTTCGGTATTTTATTCTTCCTCACACCAATTACGTTACGACATGCTTCTAGTAATTGATATTACAACAAATGAGTGTAGTTTTAATGATTATTTTAATAATTTACTCACTGTTTTAGCCGTATAATATTAATTCAATAATTGTAGTAAATTATATAATTGACTAAACCTACAATTTTTAATTTACGATAGACGATGTTCACAAAGTGGAGATCTCCGTGGTCCCTGTCTGATGGACCATAGACGATGTTTCTTACGAAACCGTGGTCATTTTTGAGTCCTTAAACCTACAATTTTTTGTAGTGTAATGTAACGCCCTAATTAAAAGTTCCCAATCCCGTTACTTTGTCTTTATTTAACCTTCAAATTATAATAGTTATTTTGTACCATCCCCACGCCTCTCTATAGCAACAATCAAATTCTGCAAATACGCTTGTTATTTTTATTTTGAATATGTCTTATCTTAAAATAATTTGATACTAAAAATTGCTTACGATCAACATCAATACGTATTCAATACTTAACATAATTTAACCATCACCGAAAAGCTCAGTTTTTCTTTTTCCTTTTTCCCTCTTAGCAGCATATCAACTGTTGATGGTAAAAACTAGTCAACAGATTAATAATAAGTTTGTAGTTTTTGCTCAGATTAAATAAACTAAATGCGAATAAAATAGAAGAAAAGAAACAAAATCAACACACAAATTTTATAGTGGTTCACTTCAATATAGAGCTACGTCCACTGAGTTTTTCACTATTCTTGGTAGAGAAAATACAAGTTATGGGGAAAGAGTGTTCAATAATCCGACCCCTTTTTAGCCCATTCTTTCTGCTTATAGACATCATGTCGTTTCTGCCAGTTGTTAGCCATCTAATCAAATCCCGTGATATCTTCACCCTACTTCGGAACAGTAATCTCTTATTACCAAGATTTCAGCCAATTTGTCTGACTTTCTCCACCAGTTTCACCACCTACTCTGTATGCATTTAATGCACGTCAAATCCTGGAACAGTTGTACTTCAATCTGGACGTGAGTGGGTTCGTCGCCTTCGGCTCTTTGGAAGTGCTCTTCGTTCATGGCCAGTGAAGCATTCGTCTTCACGATGTGGCCCTTGTTCCTTCTAGTAAACTCTTTTGACGGGGATACTTGACTGCTAAAGGTCGACGTTCATCTAGTGCGTTCTACTGCCACTTCGTATCTTTGTCTTAATTATTTTATACTTTAATAATGCAACGTGACGCTAGTCATTACTTTGCGTGGGGCTTAAGATTTTACCCCACAACATCAACATATGGAATTTTTTACATTTATAAGGATAAGACCCCACTTTCTTTATTGTTGAAATTTGACCAATCCTTTCCCCTAGCTCAGGAAGACGAAAAACAAATAATCATTTTATACGGTTATAGTTGATACAAACGCTTATGCCAAAGTAATCGATACCAAGGAACTTGGACCTAAATGAACAAAAAGAAATGCTATATACGAGGTAAATGTGGTATCTTCCCACAATAAATTCACTTTCATTCAAGAATAAACACCATGAAAAATTCGTTCAAAGGGACTTTTTGGGTCTTATTGTGCATGCAAGAATATCGTGAAAATCCAATACTTCTTTCTTAGTTAAAAAATGAAATCGAATATATTACATTCTAATTTGACAATTCGTAGCAAAGAATGGTGGCAATTTCTCCAATCAAAAATAAAACAACAATAACCAATTTTTGATGGAATCCAATGGCATTTAAAATTCATTAATCTTTTTTTTTTGATTTATAAAATTGGTCTAGATCCTTCAATTGAAAAAGTGTGTACTTTTTTTTTCTTAGTAAGCCGGCACCGTTGAATTTTTCTCTCTATTCTTTTGGAAGTACACTAATGGGCACCATTAGACCAATTGTTGGGATGGCATGTAAACCGTACTCTATTTTATTGTTATTATTATTTGTTTTTGTGGGACATGTGACATCCTTTAATGGGGAACCATAAGAATAAAAATCCTTTTCCTTGATCTTCCAATGGAAAAGATGGACTACAACTTTTTTCTTTGGCAGTTAGCAATTAGTAGTTTCAATGTATTTTTGGCTGAATAATTAGTAGTTTGAACATGGATGTTTGTGTTGGGGAGTGGGAAAAATGTAGTTCTCAAGTTTAGGCTATGTTTGGATTTGTTTGCTAGTGCTAGCTATTCATATTTCTTTGGTTTTGGTTTTTTGTTATTTTTCCATACCACATAGTTTAGACTTTTAGATTGAAGTTTGATCTGAAATAAGAAAATAATTTTGTAGGGTATTAAAAATGCTCTGCCGGCAACAATTTAGGATAATCTGAAAATTTAAATATAATTCAATTCATGACGATTATAAGTGAAAACTATATAATTTTTAGTTATTGATAAACAAGGAAATTGCTCAACATAGTACTGCAATTACCACAAAATAAATAGATTCTTGTGAATGTTATTTTCCAATTTCCAAGCAACGACATATAGAATAGAGCATACACGAACATATACTTTACAAGCAACACATTTCATAATCAATATAGACTCGGCAAAGTACAGTTTGAAAGACCAAATTTTCATCAAGATTTTTAAAATCTAAGGTACTTTTTTTTTTTTTTGTTGTGATATAATTTAGATTTCATCTTTCGGTACAAAAGTATACAAAATAAGTATGATATTCTTTTGTATCCTAGCATAGAATTCTTTATGAAATAAAGTGTTAATGTCCTAAAAATTGTTATATTTATCCACTTCCCGAGCTTGGACAAGATTCTTTATTGACAAGTCTTTTTCTAACCGGCCATGGTTTCAACTTGTGAGCAGCCATAGACCAAGTCACGCACAAAAAAATGGATTATATCACTTCTTATCTCAAATGTAAAAACTATTAAGCTTAGTCTAAAAGTGCTAGCTAAATATAGAATACTTTATGATAATTGTTGAAAAAATGAATGACAAGTAGCTCTCTATTTTTAACGGTCAGATTTTATAATCGAAAATTCTTTATCTTCAGTTTGATATCCACACAAAAAAATGCCGGTAGAAGACCCTATCGTAGAAGAATTTAATATATATATATATATATATTTTTTTTTTTTTTTGTTTGAGTTCTCAATCACTCACGATACACTTATAATTTAACAATGTGATGTGAGAAACAAGATCAAAGAATATGAACACCTTTTTTTTTCCCACTATACATCTATTATGTCACTCAAATTACCTCCTTCAACTTTGTTGAGGGAGGTGTGACATGTAATTAGATTGATATGAGTTTTGATAAAGATCTAATTCAGTCAAAGGAGTGGCATTTATGGATCTCTTTATCTTCTCCCCTTAAATTATGGACAAAAGTCCAGGATTTCTTCGTACCTACATATAAGATAGCATCTATAGGTCATTGTGATGCTTTTGAAGCTAGGGGGGCATAAGGATCTTAAAGAAAGATAATAATGGTACAAAATTATTATGTGATAGTTCAACGGAAACCATAATTATAATTTATTAGGTACGTAGTAGTTCAGTTCTTGTGGGATCAGATAAAAGTAATTGTCATTTGTCAGTTTGAGTTTCCAAGTCATGCTTGCTGAAATTCGATTGTGATATGTAGGACCGATGAAACTATCCTATCAAAATAATGCATCACATATTTCAGTTAGAGTTTGGTATATATATTTTCTCATGTCTTTCTCTGTCTATTAGTGTTTTTTTTTTTTAACAGTTAAATTTGTATAAAAAATTATGTGTTTTAAATATTTTTTTAATCTGCTGTAGTTTTGATTAGATTTAATGGTTAAAGTTTAGAATTATCAGAGAAATTCTCATTTATTTGGTACAAATAAAAATTTGACAGAATAAACAAAAGATTTGAAGATTTAGAGTTATTTCTTTTTTGTTTATGATAGAATATTTTTATCGGTACCATATATTTTCAACCGTCACATAATTTTAAAAGTTATATCTCAATAAAAAGTGAGACGATAAGAAAAAAGTACAGTAAGGATAAAACATAATTATATATAAAAAATTATCCGATGAATAAATAAATAACAAGCCTAAGAAGAAGCCACTTGTTATTGTAATATGCTTGGAGTTGATCATCAAATTGATTTTGTCATTCTTTGTCTGCCTTTCAAATCTTTTCTCCCTTTCTTGTGTTTATACCGCGATGAATATTTATTTATTTTTACTCTTTTTCTTTGCCATATTTGTGGAATAAGAAAATATGGTCAAGATATGAACTTCAGCATTTTTCCTCCTGTACATTTAACTTCCACGTAGCCTTTTTAGGGACTTTTTATGCAACAAAACGCTATTCAACACGCAAATGTGACTTTATACTGTATTTCTAAATGGAGACGTCTGGGAAGATGCAGAGTTCCAACAAGAAACTCGTATTCTCATTCAAATATCAAAGATTTTTTTAACAGTTAGATTTACGTATTTTTTAATTAAGAAAAAGAGAAAATAGGTCAAGACTTGAGATGAATTAAAATTAATAGGTCAATAGTTTACATAACTTAATAAATAGGCTAAATTATTATTTTCGTCCCTAACTTATCTGGTTATGAACCATAACTTGACAAGTTTGTCCATAACTTATCTGGTTATGAACCATAACTTGACAAATTTATCTATAACTTATCTGGTTATGAATCATAACTTGACAAGTTATAACCTATTAATTTTTATAACTAAAAATTGACCTATATACTTTCTTAAGCTTTTTATATTGGCATATTTCTTACTATTTTTTGTTTTTAATTTTTACGTGATTTTATACACATTCGACGGAGAGAAAACTTAATCTATTGGTATCTTGACGTACTAAAAAATGTCTCTATTAAAAATTAGACCTCATACTTTTCCATTCAACATTATTTTATTTTAGTTTATTTTTTGCTTTACGAAATTCCCATTCAACATGAGAATATACTATAATTTAATTATAATTATCAATAGAAATATTCTCTCAAAACTTTTTTTTTTCTCCCATTTCCCAACTATGTGGGAAAATGAAAAGAACCTTTAAACTGTGGTGTTCCCTCAGATGAATCACTTTCTACATTTTTTTTATATATATTTATTTAAAGTTAGAGGAATTAGTCTAGCTTTTTATTTTATAACATTATAAACATGATTCGTTATGCTATTTATTTCTTTAAGTACTAGAATTAACAATCGTTAATGGATCAAGAATCAATAATTAGCTTTGAAACCAAAAAAAAAAAAAAAAAAAAAAAAGAAGAATCAATAATTAGGTACGTACATTTTTCTCTCAAGCTATTGTCCATACGTTGAAGATTCTTAAAGGACCTCCAAGTGTAGCATATGCAGCATTCCTTTCCTCCTAAAAAAATGTGTACGTTGGCACTAGCAATTATTTTTCCTATTTTCCTCCTTTCTTTTTGTTTTTTGCCTACCAAAAATTTTTTTTTTAAAAAAAAGTTAAAAGGAAAAAAAAGCTGATAAAGCTAAAGCTTAATGCGCATAACAAAGGGAAAAAATCCACTTTTTTCTTCTCTCCTCGCAAAGCATGTTTTTCATTAGGGATTTTATTTAGTAGGTATTAGAAAAATAAATAGAATTTTCTCTTATATCTGAAATTATCTATTCTGCGTACATTTTTATTCTAATGTGATATAAGTTAAATTTAACGGTTAAAAATACGCACTACTGATGAAGAGGTCTTACCAGAGAGAGACTCTCTTCATTTACTGAAATAATAATAAACTTATTATTGGTTTTGCTTGTCAACTACCATACTCACCACGTTGGCCAAAATCTATATTGGCCTTGACAATCTGATGCCTTTCCAACTCAATATCAAAATCAACACCAAGAACATGTCAACTTTTTCTCATTATAACTCAAGACTTTCTCCTTTGCTTTTTCACTCCTCAATCCTCCTTTTCCAAACACAAAATCTCTGGCTTGTTTAATTGTTTCCCCTTTTCACGTGTCATATTCCTCATTTACCCCTCCATTCCTATCCATTAACACAATCTCTTTACTTTATGGGGTTGTTTTTTACTTAACTTACCTAGCATTGGTGGAAAGTCCACATGATGGAATCAATTAACGCAAGTACAATCTATAAAAAGACAAAGTAAAACTCAAAAAGCTTAAAAGAAAAAAAAAAAGAAAAAAAAAAAAAACTCATGAAGGCTGAGCCAAATCCTTTTCATATACAACCACTAATGGAAAGTAACCACTTTTTTCCGTGACATATATATGCATGTTCCCCCTAATCAATGTCCTAAATGACATATCGCCTACTGAAATAACAGAAACGAAAACCATCTCTCATTACCTATTTCAAGTGTCAAATTTTGTTTCTTTGTCTTTTACTAGGGGAGATCAAATAGTAATTCATTCTTCTCGAATATAATCATCCCAAGAAAACTGCTTATTGGCTTAATCATGTTTGGCTTGACTAGGGATGATATACTTTCCCCACTGAAAAATGATATTTATTCGGATAGAGATAAAACCTTATACTCATAAAATGTTGGTTCTCACCTACTCACCTAACATGACTCACTTTATGTTAGTAGCGGAGTTTTAATTTCATCGTGGTGAATAAGAGTGCTCTTCTCTACTAGATGGTTCACATTTTTCCTTGTCTTACATGTGACAGGGAAAACGACTATATGATCAAGGACAATGGCATAGATGATGTGGAATTCTGAATTCAGATCATTTGATAAAGTTTTGATATTTGGAATCGTGTCTAATCAAACTCGTGATGTTATGTCATCTAATTGACAAATGACGTTTGGTTGATGAATTCAAAATCATTTTCGATTTACGTGTATTTTTTGTGAGAGAAAATACTATGTTGAGTCACAAACCATGATTCGAACCATGACACGAATCCTTGAACCAAACACACTAGAAAAAGTCCACTAAAAAGCATTTTAAAATTTTTTAAATGACGCGTCATAATATGATTAATTTAATACAATCAGGAGCACAAAAATTAAACAGGATATTTGAGTTCACGTAGTATCACGTACCTCAGAAACTTCCTGCTTATGCTTGATATTTTTTAAAAAAATATGTATAAGTAAAATTTAAAAATTAAATGTTATTAAATATTATTTTTTAAGAATTTATCAAATATATTTTTTTTAAATGTATAAGTAAAATTTAAAAATTAAATGTTATTAAATATTTTTTTTGAAGAAGTTATTAAATATTGTTTCTCCTCCTCCTTCTATCCCAGCCCCGTTTACATCCTTAGGCTCGACCCCCTCCAATGTTTTGGAGTAGTGTTTGGCCCTTGCAACAATACTTTTTCTTAAAAGGCCTAATTTAGCTTTCGTTCATTTCACCGATTCGAGTTTTCTTATAGTAAAAAATTTTCAGAAACAGTCACATTTAATTTTTTTACTATAGTAAAAAACTTTCACATAAAGTTACATATCAACTCGAATTATCGAACTAAACGGGCTCTTAATTGATTGTTTTTATTTGTCCTTTAATGTTATAAACAGTAAACCAAACATCAAGTTTGGAGAGACAAATGATTCAAATTAGGGACAACGGTCCCATTGGCTCAAGACATCCTTCCTAAGCCATCCATTTATCTATTTTATTTTATTTACACATCACGTGTAATATAGACATACATATTCATACTTTTTTGGCCACAAGGGACACCACTTCATAATTTTCTCTACAAAATGGAATGAACTTGTGAGACCCCAACATTTTTGTTTGATCCAAGCTTCCAACATCTTCCATCAAACACACACAAATCTTCCCATGTGCATGCCAGGTGATCCCACAAGCAGCCCACATAACATAGCCATTAGCCAGCAAAGAGCTGTAAAATTTGTATTTCCCAAAACAAGTCCCCCACTAAAAGCCCTCAATAGTAAGCAATACGCAAAGGACATTATCGGAAACATAACTCCCATTTTAAGTATGAAGAAACACTTTTTTAAAAGGAAAAAAAAAAACTAGATCTCGTTAATTTCACCGATTTGAGTTTTCAATTTTAGATTTTTACAGTAAAAAACTCTTAAAAAATGTCACATCTAACTTTTTCAACTACAATAAAAATCTCTCATAAAATATCACATCTCAAAAAATTTAAATCCGCGAAGTAAACGAGACCTTAATTTTAAAAAGAACCCATTTGGCAACTCAACCACATGCAACAAAATAAGCTTATCCATGTACCATATATTTTATTAGCGTTAGTTATTAAAGGTTGGCTAGACAGATTCGTCTAACATGTCAAAATTTGGATGTACTATACTGTTAGGTTATTAACTAAACCTAATTCCTTTTCTTTTTTGTCCACCCCAAAAAAATAAAAATAAAAAATTGAAGATCTGTGATCTACAAAGCACAAATCGGCCTTTTCTTTCGTTTCCAACTCCGCCCACCGAAAAGCAAAGAGAGAAACAGAACATTTGAAACATCTACTTCATTTTTATTGTAATAAAGTAACGTCTTAGTTTATTTTATATGAAAAGAAAAATAAGCCAAAAAGGGAAACCCATGCAACAAATATAAGCTTATCCATGTAGCAATATATAATACTATATATTAGCTCTCATCTCATTATTGAAGAGGCTTAGCAAGACAGATTGATCCTCAAACGTAACATTTGTTGAAAATTTTGATTTTTACCATCTTTTTCCCCCACCAAAACCATCACCCCCCAAATCCCATGATTAAAAAAATTTTTTTTTTTTTTGAAGCTCTAAAATCTCCAAAAGAGGAAGAAAGATCAAGAACAGATCAAACACATCATATTATGATTGTCAAAACATGACACTAAATAATAAACAAAAACTCATTTCACTCTTTCACTTCTCTTTCTTATCCTCTTCTTCTTCCTTTTCCTCTTCCTCTTCATGATCATTCTCTACTTTCTCACAACTTTTCTCAAATTGCCCACCAAAACTAAACCCTTCCTTACCATTAGGACTCTCCAAAGCCCTCTTCTCTTGCTCTTCCTCTTCCTCCTCCTCCTCCTCTTCCTCACTCATGCTCTGCTTTTTACTCCTCTTCTTCCTCCGCTTATTCTTTTCCGCTCTCACCTTCAACGTCTCGAGCAATTCCCTCACCGCCCGATCCCTATCGCGCCGATTCTTAATCAAAACCTCGCTCACATCGGCCGGCGTCATCTCCGCCTCGTCCACCACACTTTCCAAGTCCCTCAAGACGTCGCCGTCCAAGTCATCGGCCTTGCACCCCAAGTAATTCCTCAGCAAAATCTTCAACGCCGGAAATGAGCAGTAACTCATGAAGATGTGCAAGTCCATTCTCCCGCTCCGCAGCAATGCCGGGTCCAGCTTCTCAATGTGGTTGGTCGTGAACACGAAAATCCTCTCGCTCCCGCAGCACGACCACAGCCCGTCCGTGAAATTCAGCAGCCCCGACAGCGTGATTGAGTTCCCGCCAACGTTCCCGTCGCCCTCGCCCCTCATTTGCTCGGCCGCCGCCGCAGCGGCATCGTAGCAATTCGAAGAGTTGACATTGCGAGAATGCATAGGCCCGTGGTTTTTCTTCCTGTTTGTCAAATTGATCGAGCAATCGATGTCCTCGATCACGATGATCGACTTCGAGCTCGTTTTCATCAGAAGCTTCCGCAGCTCGGAATTAGTATGAACTTCAGTAAGCTCCAAATCATATATGTCATACCCCAAATAATTCGCCATTGCCGCGATCATGCTCGATTTTCCGGTCCCGGGAGGTCCGTACAGAAGATATCCTCGTTTCCAAGCTCTCCCGGTCTTCTGATAAAACTTCTCGCCATTGGCGAAATCGTTGAGATCTTCCATCAGCTTCGTTTTCTTGATCGGATCCATCGCCAGAGTTTCGAAAGTGCTCGGGTGCTTGAACGGCACCGACTCCCACGGGTGTCCCCGCGAGTCGAGGGACCCCCCGCGGGAGTTGGTGTAAAGATGACGGTCCTGGTTTTTTCTACGAATGTCGCCGGCTCTTTCCATGATGAAGTCGAGGTAGGAGTTGAGGATCAGAGACTTGTATCGTTTCCTGATTCGGAGAGTGAATCCTCGCTTCTCCTCCGGTAATGGCCGCCATGAGAAGGTTTGGGTTTGGCGTTGGGTGACGACGTGTTCCCAGACGACGGTGACGCCGTTAAAGACGTCGAGGATGGAGTCGTTGTTGGAGAGGCCGAAGGTGACGGCGGAGGAGTTGACGGCGCGGGTGAGGCTGAGGCGGGAGTGGGACCCGCTGACGGAGGTGGAGACGGAGGAGGAGAGGTAGAGCTGGACGGCGTTGTAGAGCTCGTTGGTGTTGACGCCGTCGATCTCCGTTATGTCGAAGTAGCAGTAGGAGGAGAACCAGTGTGAGATTTTGTTGAAGAGCTTGGCCAGAGCGAAACGGAGCTCCGGTGGGAAAACGGTTTGGAGGAGAGTTTGGCAGAAGGCCAAAACTCCTAGTAAGGAAGCTAGAGAAGTCCAATACTCTTTCATTTTTTTTTTTCTTTTTTCTATCAACAATTGATGGTTTCAGGAAAAGAAGACAAAAAACAATGGTTTTTTTTTTGTAGTGTTTGAGGATTTGGGTTTCTAAGAAATGGGTTTTGGGGAATTTATAGAGAGGGGAGATGGGTTTTGAGGAGTTTTTGTGGATGGGGGGGAAGAGGAGGAGGAATAAAGGGAAGAGTGAATGAATGGAGAAATTCAGAAAAATAAATAAAACAAAATGAAACAAAACAAAACAAAAAAAAAGAAAGTGGGGGGTGTTTCTTCTGAGATGGATGGGATTGGTTGGCTAAGGAGGGGGATATAAGTACAAGGAAAACAAGAAAGGTGGGGTGGGGAAAAAAAATGAAAATCCAAAAAAGAAAAAAAAAAAAAAAAAAAAAAAAAAAAAGAGTTGGGTTGGGAGAGATCAGAGATGGGGTCCCTCTGTTTTGGGGTTTGCGGTTAAGGATGTGAGTGATTTACAGGGGTTTTTGTTGGGCTTTTTCCCTGTACACTATCATGGGGGATTTGAAACAAGATTTTAGATGAGGGAGAATGAGCTTTGAATAGGACAAGAAATATTTAGGTTAGATTTATTTTATCAATTTAAATTTTTAATTTTAATTTTATTAGAGTAAAAAATTTTAATAAAAAATTGCATTTAATTTTTTTATTATATTTAAAAAATTTTATATAAAATTACATCTTAATTCGAATTGAAAATTTAAATTAACGAACTGAATATGATCTTAAGTTATTTACTTATTAAGGATTTTATTTAATAATTTTTATAGTAGGACATACATTTTTACTCTACCAATTGATAATGCTGATATTAATTTTTTAATGATAAGATACACGAGAGTTCATGTTAAAAATTCGAGACAGATAAAACAACGTTGTGTCCTAGTAGGACAAGAAAACTTATTTTATCATAAATACTGCCATTTTTATTTTACTGCTTGGAGAAAGATGGTACATACCTAGAAGGTAATAGAAACAAGTTACAACAACTTGACTTGAAAAATATGTACGCCAAAGAAAATAATTGTAAAAAATCTTCAACACCTTGAAAGAGATGTGTGAATGTGAGTTTTGCAGGGTATTCAAAGCCATTTTTATCAACTTAGCAAAGTTACGAAAGAAACTCCAAAAGGGGAAAATCGAAAATTTCAGAAGTGAAAATCAAAATGGAAGGAATATTATTATTAACCAAGCATTTATGGAAGCTATTATGGTCCCCACTTAGCTCTTTTTGCTCACATGTCAAACGTATTTATTTGGTTATTTTATTATTATTATTATTATTATTTTTTGCTTGAAAATTTTTCTAAAACTTTTCTTCCTGAGTGATAAAAGCTGATCTTTTCCCAATGGTTTGTCACTAAATGCCATTAGTCACTGCCCAAAGCTGCATTATTTTGGTGGAGGAAATCTAGAAAGATTGAGGATTTTGCTAACAAAGCTATATAAATTGGATAAAGCAGTAAATATGATTCCCTTTACAATTTTTTTTGTTTTTTTGGGGGTTGGGGATTTACACCCAAGGGAATATAGTAATCTTTTCTGTGACACGTGTCAACCAATGATTGGAATATAATGCTGACCTTTCATGTACAAAACCCATCATCGATGTGTATATATAGGTTTGTTATGATGGGCTCTGTGCATAGAAGGTCTAAATTGCTTAGCCTGTCTTACACGTCTGATGCAGGAGACGCCTATATATTGCGTTATATGTATATTTATATTTATTGGATTTTTCAACGCCAATTTAACTCTATTAAATGGTTTAAATAAAAAGGTTCAACTACTACAGTAGTCTTTCTTCAGCGAGATATCACCCCCACGTGCTCTAGATTCGCGTGAGTTTAACTCTCTCTCTCTCTCTCGTTTCTTGCCTTTTCTTGTTTGCAAACCACAAAGGGCTAAAAGCCAAGGAAAGGCCAGTTGAAGTGGGATTGTTTATCGTTTGGTTTGAGGATTCAAACTATGTGATTTAAATTATTTTTAATTTACGTGTATTTTTTTAAAAAAAAATACTGTAGTGAACCACGAATCATGATTCGAATCAGGGAATGAATCCCTCTACTAAACGCCCCTTTCTTCGACCATTTTCTATACAATGTTAAAATTGAATTGTAAATTTTAAATTTAATATTTGAGTACGAAAAAAAATCTATAATATAATGTTATTTTTTATGTTAAACTTTTTCACATATTATATTTTGTAGTAAATTTTTCACTTTTATTATGATATGAGAAATTTAACATTTAATTAGGTTAAAATGTTTATTGTTTCGTATAATCATTGTAATTTTTGTATTTTCTAATTATTTTAAAAATAAGAGATTTTTTTTAGTGTTTCATCATTTATAAGAACACTGGTATTATTTTCTTTTCAGCCGTCAGATATGTATCAGAAATAGTCTGTGCTGCATACTTTTTTAATCTAATGTGATTTTGACAATATCTAATGGTTGAAAAAGTAAGAAACACCGGTGTTCTCAAAAAGAAGAGAACACATGAAAAACTCCCTAAAAATAAAAGTCTACTTTACAACATTTAAAACTTAATGATTATAGAAAAAATAGATTAAGGGCGAGTTCACTTCGTGGACTCCACTTGAATCAGCCCAACTCAAATCACAAAATGGGCCCAAATAAGCGTTTGGGTAAAAAAACTCGGATTGTAACTCGAGTTGTAATTCGAGTTCATGCCCCAAAATGGAGTTCAACTGCCCCGTGAATTCCCATTAACTCAAATTTGATCTATAGTGCACAGTGTTCTGCACAACTCTGTAATTTTCTCTCGGATTCTCTGCGTGCCTTACCGTTTTCTTGTCCCGTTCATTCATTTTCGTCCCTCTTTTTCGAAAGCTATCTCTTCTCTATCCATTCCTATCATCTACAGCGATAATTCCCTGATTCGTGTTTTTAACCCCGCGTGGTGAAGCTGCAACCCAGATTTTGTTCCGTTTGAGCCAGATATTTTTTTCGTTTGAGCTAAATCTTGTTCCGTTTGAGCCAGATATTGTTTTATTGACCGAGGAAACCTTTCCTCGCCGTTCACCGATTTGCCCAAAACGGAGAAAATAGCTCCTTCATCAGAATCACGATGTCCTCCACTGGCTGTTGTTCTGTGTAAATGTCTCCGCCACCGTCGATCTCAACCTCTGCATAAGTGGAGATATTGTGCCGGTCGTAGATGGCTGTTGTTCATGGAGTATATAAATTGGAACCCTAATTGTCAACATATGTTCTTGGGCATGAACGAGAGTCAAAGGTTGTTTTACGCATTGAGAACATTGAAAACCATACCAAATAATCCAGGACCCAACGTGCAGCAATAATTTCCATATTATATGAACCCCGCTCCACCATATATGGGTTCTCATGGACATTTTTGACCTCCGGTTCAAAACTTTGCACAACAATAGCCTCTTTTTCCCCAAGGACCCTCTAATTTTAACCTACCACAACCTACTCCTAGTGGCCAACAACCCCTTCCTAACTTCCAAAATTTTCCACCATTCTTCATGAACCCCAAATTCCCACCCCCACCTGGCCCCTTTGGAAGAACTGGAACTGATGAGATTTAAGTTGAGTGCTTTTTTTTAATCGTGATTTCTTTTTTCATTTCATTCTATGTAGTGTCTGGTTTCTTATATGAAACGAATTTATTTCATTTCAATTTGACATCGACTTTAGATGCAGTGTTAAGTTTGTGAGTGTGTTTCATGTTGCATTGTAGACTTTGATTTAAAGTTTTAATTTTATGTTATGCATAATTGCTTTTGTACCATTAAATTGATTGTTGATGCCAAATTTTTCCATTATGGTTTTAGATAATATAACATTGTTCATTCCATATACAAAATTTTGGTGTGTATATTGTGAATTGTAGTGGCAGACAGAATGTGGAGTGGCGGACCATCAAACGCGGGAAACAATGGTCCACCCGAATATGACTCTGATGATGACTACATTCTTGGAGTAGCTGCTGCTGCGGTATTCTATACGGTGTACTTGGAACATCTGCTGCCGACTCTTAGAAATAATAGCCATTACACAGGTACACATCGTCAAAGTGAGTTGTTAAATGGACACGAGATGGTAATATACAATAAGATTAGGATGGGCAGCGATTGCTTTAGGCGACTGAGTTGGTTACTCAAACAGAAAAATTTATTGGGGAGTACTAGAAATATGAGTGTTGATGGGCAATTGATCATTTTCTTGACAATTGTTTGCCAAAGCGAAAGTAATAGAGAGACACAACATCAATGGCAACACTCGGGGGCTACAATTTCAAAGTACTTCATGGTAGTGTTGAATGCCATATATCGTCTGTGGCATGATTTTATTAAGCGACCTGACTTTAACCGCATCAATCCACTTATTAAGGCAAGTGGAAACAAGTACAGATCTTGGTTCGATGTAAGGCATATCTCTCCTTTTTTTCTTGTTCGTATTTAACATTATATGAATGCAATACTTTGAGATTCATAATAGCGTTCATTATATTTGTCTCAGAACTGTGTTGGCGCGCTTGACGGGACGCACGTTCCTTGTGTACCGCTGCCAAAAAATGCAGAGGTCTGGAGAAATAGGAAGGGATTCAACTCACAAAATGTTTTGGGAGTGTGTTCTTTCGACATGAAGTTCACGTATATGCTTGCCGGGTGGAAGGGTTCCACGCACGATGCCCGAGTTCTTGAATCAGCACTTCAAACGCCAGAAAAAAAATTCCCTGTCCCTCCAGCAGGTACACACAAATCTTAAAATGGGTAATTGACATGGTTTCAATCTGTGTGGGTTTGAAAAGTTACTGCAAGTCTGCTAAAACATTCTTTGCTCCCACTATGTAAGAAAATTTTATTTAGTAGACTACGGTTACACAAACATAGGTTGTTTCCTAGCTCCTTATCATGGTAGTACATACCAATTGTAAGAGTATAGGGCACGTCGAGGCCGACCTCAAAGTGAACGGGAGTTATTTAACTACACCCATTCATCGCTTAGGAATTGTATCGAGCGGACATTCGGGGTGTGGAAAGCGAGGTTCCGCATTCTAAAGATAATCAACAATTACCCGATGCAGAAACAAACGAGAATACCTATTACTTGTGCTGTGATACATAATTTCATACACATGTATCAACATGATGACAGCTTCATCAACCAATACTTACAAGATGGGGGTACCGGTAAGTGAAATTGACCCCTTGAACGTGGATGAGGATGTCAAACAAAATCATAACCCAGATCGGAGTACGAAAGGACCAAGAAACACCGCGAGTCGAAGGGAGATGGGTCTTATGAGGGATGACATAGCGAGAACTATATGGCAGGCTCATGATGGAAATAACAATCGCTAGCTAAACACGTATCAGTTATCATGTATGAAATATTTGTTTTGTAACAGGTTATGTTCGATTGTAGTCGCCAATTCAAGGATCTGCATTTTTGAATTTTTGTACATAACATTATATGAACATTATTACGAATTGGTAGTATGCATTTTTTTTAATTTCCGTGTTTTTCAGTTTTTTTTTAATAACATATCATATCATACTTTTTAATGCGAAATATATAATTTTTTTTCATTTTTTTTTTGAAACTCAATCATCCTGTTTTACCAAATCACTTGGCAATCTTACTTTGGACATTATATATATTATTGGTATATATAGTATTTTAAAATAAAAAACTTAAATTCAAGATTTTCAGCCAAATTATTTTTCTTATTTTGATCGTATATGCTTTTTTTTTTTCGACAATAAGAGCATTTGAAATTTTAACGATTGTTTGTGTTGTGCCTCTTCCTATCTCTTTCGTAATTCAATGATAACTTTGTAATAAATGATACAAATAAAATTCTTTTAAGATTCCCTTTTTAGTTTTTACTATGAAAAATAGAATGGCGCAGAGTTGTAATAAAAATGTAAAACAATGGTTCATCATTATCCTTTATTTTTTAGAAAAGTGAGATGGCACGTGACAAAAGGAGAACTAAAAGAGTAATAAAAAAGTGATGAAATGAGGGATCATAACATTTCTCTCTCTCTCTCTCTCTCTCTCTCTCTATATTTATATATATAGTTTAAAAATACATTGAAAGAATTTGGGTTGGATTGGACAATAGTTAAAATTTAAAAAAAAAAACTAGTTCGTTGCATCATTCAAAAAAACAAAAAAAAAAATGAAAAGAATAAATATTGCGACAATAATTCAACTAATGTTTTTCTACAAGCTAATTTAGCTATAGCAGTGCATAGGTTGCATCTCCGGGAATAAAATAACAACAATGACCAACAACGGAAGGTAAAATCGCGATAATGTCATACACAATACGACCCTCTACAACAAACTCATTAGGACAGTTTGTTATTACACTACCCTAAAGAACATTTGCGGCACCAAGGGTGCGCGCCATCTAACATTGCGCGCGGTGGTGCCGACCGATATCTTCTCAACACAAGCGAATAGTGAAAGTTCTTGTACTCACCACAAAGCTGAAGATTCTCGGGGTTGCGCCATCTGACCATGAACGACCCCATTCTGATCAAACCAAATACACTAAAGTAGAATCGCTAACAATTCAAACCGGTCAATCTTCGGAGAAATTTTGCTTCATAAAGCATTTAAGTCCTTAAAGCAAAAACCATTAAATTGTGATAGATTAGACCAAAAAAGAAGAACACACTTATACATCCTCTGGAGTTCTACAAGCATCATATACACACACCAGATTAGAAGATCTTCCTTAGAAAAAGATCTTCATTTTGCTCGAATTCGTAGCTGTTACATGAAATTCCACCAATTCTAATTTATTAACAGTTGAAGTAGATTGCTCCTCTCCGATTATTGATTCAAAGGCCAAAAATGAGGTTATTAATTACGTGTATTCTCCACTGAAAATCAGGATAAAATTATATAAATTAACTCTATGCTTTTCACACTAGTATTCCATCCATTACCCAAATCCAGCAACAAATTAGGCACAAAAACCTCCATCTCAAGTTGAGGCCTCACTAGTTTGAAGGAAGTGTCCCCTATAGGCCGCCAAGCATCACTGCTTATTCAATTACCCAATCTCCATCTCAATCCTCTCTCAAGGAATTCCTTTCCTCATATCAATCTCTACTATAGAGTCGAACACCCATTAAATTAATTGGACGAGTTTTTGAAAAGCAAAAAAATTAAGAATTTGATTATAAATCACATAATTCTTTGATAGTGCGGCTTCGTTTGTTTCTCCATTCAAATCACAACTCAAACTCTTTACTACAGTGTTGCTTTTTACAAAAATTCAAATTCAACGTTTACTTGTACAGCTTTTTTTCTCAGATTAATTTATTTTTTAACTCAAGTTCTCAATTTGAACAAACAAAGTGAACGAGCTAGCAAGGCGTGACGCATTTTTTCTTTAAATTTAACTATAATATCATTTTCCATCACATTGTCACACTTAATTTTTTCTTTAAATTTGATGTGATACCATTAGTTAAAAAACAATGTTCTACTAATATTATTATGTTTTAATATTTGACCCATGTCTCCTTATAATTACACAGAAATATTTACTAAATTTTATAGGGAATGTAGTAGAATTACTTGTTTTTCATTATTTAGTCACATGACAATAAATTTAATGTTTTGGGAGAGGAAAATGAAGTTTAAACATTCTATTATTCAATATTCATTTACATAACCTAATCTTCCTCACTAGTATCATCCTTCATTTTGGTCTTCAAATTAAGTCGACAAATTTTGAAGTGTATATTGTGTATCCTAAGCCTGAAGTTTATGCCTAATTATAAATGGTAGTAATGTTCATCTTCATTGCTGTACATAGAAAGATTGATGGAAGTTAAGAATTAGTTTAATCCAATTTTTATAATTTAAGGGTCTAAATACAAAAAAGCCAAATCCTTGCACATTTCAGCTTGGGTACATAAACTCTCACATCCCACTCATCACGTAAACTCTCACATCCCACTCATCACGATTAGGATATTGTACGAATAATACTATTTTATGATAGGGTAATTGGCGCCAATAGTTTTCAAATTTGTCAAAAAATGACAGTTTGATCCTAAATTTTTTTTAATGAAACGAACTCCAAATTATTTAAAAAGATGTACGGGTCTGTTTACTTCGCTGATTCGAGTTGAGATGTGATTTTATGTGAGAGCTTTTTACTGTAGCAAAAAAGTTAGATGTGATTGTTTGTGAGAGCTTTTTACTGTAGTAAAACTCGAATTCTAAACTCGAATCAGCGAAATAAACGGGACCGTAATGTCATCATTTCCGTTAAATACCATCTAAAAATAAGGATAAAATCTTAACCTATTAAAGTCGATTGGGACTAAAAAATCTCCTCATAAAGAAGTAAGAGACCATAATGTCAACTTTTTAAGTTATTATGCCATTATTTTTTGGACGGCATCTGACAAAAAAAACTACATTACACATTTTTAAATAATTTTGGATTCATTTCGTCAAAAAAAAATTTTGAGAACCAAACTGTCACTTTTTAAAAATTTGAGAATCATTTGTACAATTTAACCTTTATGATAAACATGTTTCAAAATTTACTAAAAAGTGAAACATACCTTTTCAATTAGTTTACCAAATGTGAAACATACCTTTTCAATTAGTTTACCAAATTGTCATTAAAAAAAAAATATGTTCAATAACTTTCTGATGGTGAATGGACGAATCTAATTGCTGAAATGGTTTTAGTAAAAAAAAAAAATAATAATAATGTTGGAAATTCTGCGTGGCAACCACAGCTTGAAGTAATAATATCAACTGGACGATCACTAAGCTATATTATATTTACACTATACAAATAGTGACATAGAAGCACATAAGATTCAAAACAAGAAGATATATAGCAGGTGATAGGGAAGCGATAAGAATCAATCTCTATTCTCTCGTCAGTTTTGTTTGGTCCTGATGAGAATTGACTAATAGAGAGAGAGAGGGGGAAAAAAAAAGGGTTCAAAATCTTTTTCTCAATTATTTGTCTAAAAGGGCTTTTGCCTTTTGTATTAGTATTTTTTTTTTAATGGAAGCCTTTTGTATTAGTTTACTTTGCCATAGTTTTGTAACGTCCCAAAAGGAATCCTTTTGGGGTTCGTTCCCCTTCTGACTCTTACTTGCATATATCATGTCGTCACCTGCACTGCAAAAACCTGCATGCAAAAATAAATAAATAAAAAATATAAAAATACTTTTTTTTTTGGGTATAATTTTTAATTATTTTATCTGATTAAAATCATATAAATAAAAAAATACGTTTAATAAATAATTTTTAATATGAATTTAACTATTGAAAATGAAAAAAAATACCAATAAATAATTTCTTTTAATGCTAGGAGAGAAACTCCCATAATACAAACACAACACACAAAACAACAAATTGGCATTGACGGAACACACACGCACATAGACACTACTCACTAGTTACAAGTAAAGCTCACCCACCACGTAAAGCAGAGCCCCCCC
>NW_010359982.1:33120-44748 GCF_000414095.1 Morus notabilis | reverse complement strand
CTCCGGCCGTTAGTTCGACCCTCACTTCGCGATCGACGGCTGCCACGTTTTCGGCGAAAACTTTGTGTCCTAACGGGGCCCATCGAGCGTTAGATCGAAGCTCTAATGTAAGAAATTTGAGGGGGCCTATTATTACTATTCCTAATCCTAATTTCGGTACTAAGAACAGTTTCTCGTATCCTCATGAGTCGGAAAATACTATGCTATTTTCTATGCTTGTATTAGGTCTATTTACTTTGTTCATTGGAGTTATAGGAATTCCTTTCTTCAATCAATTCAATCAAGAAGGAATTCAGTTGGATATATTAACAAAATTATTAACTCCGTCTATAAACCTTTTATATCAAAATAAAAAAAATTTGATGGATTGGGATTGGTATGAGTTTATAACAAATGCAACTTTTTCAGTCAGTATAGCTTCTTTCGGAATCCTTATAGCATCCTTTTTATATAATCCTGGTTATTCATCTTTACAAAATTTGAATTTATTTAATTCATTTGTTAAAGGTATTTCTAAGAAACTGAAAATTTTTGAGGATAAAATAATAAATGTGACATATGATTGGTCGTATAATCGGGGTTATATTGATTTTTTTTATGCAACATTTTTAATTCAAGGTATAAGAATATTGTCTGAACTAATTCATTTTTTTGATAGACAAGTAATTGATGGAATTACGAATGGGGTCGGTATTTCGAGTTTTTTCGTAGGAGAAGGTATTAAATATGTAGGTGTCGGTCGAATCTCTTCCTATCTTTTAGTGTATATATCTTATGTATTAATCTTTTTATTAATTTACTCCAGAGGAGTTCTTTTTTTTCTTTAAATATTTCTAACTTCGAATTTTCTTGATTCCGATCCACATCCAGATAATAAGTTTCATAAACGGGTTTATTTTTATATCGTGTCTCTTTAAAATCGATTTTTTCCGGATCCTCCTTTTCTTCCGAAAAAAGGGAAGGAGAAGGATCTTCTTCGGTGGATCCCTCTTGTTCCTGTTTAGTCCCCTTCGTTTCTGAAGTTTTTTCTACATCTCTTTCTTCCTCACTTTCCCCCCTTTCTTCCGTTTCTTTCAGTTTCTTAGTAAGAATGGGTGACGGTATTCTGCCTAAATAGTAGACACAGGTAATAAATAATAGAATACTAAAGATTCGAACCATAAAATTTCTCAATTCTGACATAAGGTACTTATTAGATCTAATAGAATTGTTTTGCTGTATCCAGACTAATACCAATCCAACCCATTTCATGAATAAAATGTGACCAATTAACCAACCAACAAAACTACTTGTTACAAATAACATCTTGTTGTTGCATCGAAACATATAAATGTTGACTAATCTGACTAACATTGAACTTGGTAAAATGAAATGGTTGAATAATTGAAAAATGAGATTATTCAGGAATACACATTGAATGCTAAGATTACGCATTGAATTTCTGTTAGTAGATCCATAATCAATAAAGTGTTTGTGATTGTTCCAGAAGAAATGAAACAAAAGATACGGTAGAGCTAGGACAGTTATTGTATGAGGTCTACCCAATGCTAGATGCAGAGGCGCATAATAGATCGATATGAACATCATGAGCTGTCCCGTAATAAAACCGGTTGTTGCTGATACTTTCTTCTCGGTTCCTTCTTCTCCTTCTTCCATAACACGAGCTCGGAGAAGGAAGAGATAAGAGGGCCCTATGGAGAATGTGGTCAGAAATCCATAATAGAGTCCAACCACAACGACCGAATTTATTATCTTCATGCATAAGGATACTAGATTACCTAGTATAAAAGATTGAAAAATCATAAACAGAAAAAGACAGACTCGAGTGAGTTTGATAATGAGTTGCATAATTTATAGTCTTAATAATCTAATTGATTGTGATCTCCTCATTGAGCAGGCTTGTCAACCGAATATCCTCCAGTATAGAGCCAGCGCGCCAATGAACACTTTCTGTCGACTTGCACTCTGCCACTGCCTTGCAATCAGTTTCCACTATGAAGTGCTCAAGGTTGCTCTCTTTAACTTTCAAGAGGGCCTCGCGAAGGGCCAGAAAATCGAGAGTTTCTGAGTTTGTGGTGTTGACCTTTGTTGACCAGCATCATTGGATTTCACTAGAAGAGTTTTGTGCTAAGACTTCGATAACTCTAACATCTCTGCTTAATGCTGCATCGATCTTCAGTAAGGTCCACCCTAGAGGAGATGGCCTCCACTTAGATGGCGTATCCTTAGCTGAGTGTGGACTAAGAAGGGCTGCCACTGCACCAATAAAATATGATCACTATGTTACACACCAACAAAATATGATCAATTAGAATGGATGCAAAGATCATGAATTCTTCCTTATGGACATCCTACACCTTATCCTCTACGCAGAAGGCAAGAAAGTCTATCATAGATGAGACTTGAAGAAGTTCGGGCGGATTCCCCATAGGCAAGAGAACCACAACTGTTTGGTAAAAGGGCACAAAAGGAAAAGGGGCATGGCCGTTTCTATTGGCACATCACAAAGCGGGCAAGATGGGTCCAAGTCGGTGATCCTCTTCACCACTGATCGAACCGAAAGGATATCCCATAATAACTGCCACCATAAAATTTTATGCCTTTGTTAGATTCGCTGTAATGACCGAAAAAATTATAGAATTAAATAATGTAAATTTATTTATTTAAGTCAAGACTTTTTTATGAGCATATCATGTTATATTTTGTGACTGAAGGATTTATGGAATTAATATAAGTATTCTAAAATTATGTAATAAATTTTATGATTAGTTCATATTTTTTAGCAAGTAAATTCAGTTAATAAATTCTTGTTGCAATTAAGGTGAAAGGATTCTCAGTGCATGTACAATTTGAGAATTTTAATTTCAGGAATATCTTAGTGCAGTATAATGTTAGCAGCGTATAGAGAAACGCTCTAAAATTTAAAGAGAAACCCCTTAATTTCCAAACAGATGAGAGGAAATTATAAGGGTAATGTTTTAGTAAAGAAATTCAGATGTAATATGAGTTTAAGAGTTGACACAATCAGAAACTGAAATTTCTTGTCAACTAAGTTAATTCACAATAGCCAGTGTGAAGTAATGAGGATAACTATAAGATTAGAACACCAATGGATGTCTACCAAGTGTTCACTAAACCTTGCTTATGTAAGCAGGATGACATCAAGTAAGCAATTAAGAATCTAAGTGAGGTATGATACATTTACTAATTTTCAGACTGCGATAAGGAAAAAAGTGCAGACTGCTGCATTGAACCCACAAGTGGGCCAACACATGAATATCAAGGTTAAGAAATGAAAAAGAATTGAAAAACATCACTTCTAGGGTTTTAGAAATAATCAGAATGAAGAACGGATGAAAAAAAGGTATGGAAGGTCTAACCGAGAAAATTGGGATTTTCGATCGATTATGGTTGACCAAGTCAAAATTATTATTGACCAAAGAGTCTACGAATATGGTACTCTTGCAAAATTAGTTAAGGTTGAATAAAGTTGATCAAGTAAACTAACTATCCAGAAAATGCAGGTAAAACGCGCACCAGATGAATATTGAACTGAACCAAAATAAGATAACTATTAGATAATGATTGGTTGACATTTTGTCACACCCCGGGGTAGGGGTCGATGACGTGGAGGCTCGATTAGGGGTTAAAAATGATTGACAATAAAATATTAAGGAAATTCCCAAACGAGCCCCCACTATTGTGCAAAAAATAAATTACAGGATCTATCCACTGGATCTTCAATATCGTACATACATGACACGTGTAAATAACATTACAGACATCAACCACAGTTTAGAAATCTAAATATCAGAGTTTGCAAATTCTTACATTCGTACACAAGGATGATGAACACAATCCTCACCAACTCTGGGTGGTAGCAACTCAGCTACTCCGCACTGCTTCTAGAATCGCCTGGGAAGGGTTAACATTTATAAAATAATAAAACGTGAGCGAAAGGCCCAGTAGGATATATTTTAAAATAAATAAATAGGTAAGCAAGTAAATAAATAAATAAGACATTCAGTTCCAACACAACAGCCGGAACCTCACATCCTTTTTCTCAAAGGAAATATAACTGAAAATCTCCGTATTATAGGCATCAGCAAGTAATTTATACTATGATAAATTACTTACACAACCAAGTGCACAAGCCTAATCACCCCCGGCCCGGGTTTCGGGTTCTGTCCCCAAGGATGCACTCTCCATCAACCGGTTTACCGATTCACAAGATCTCTTGTCTTAAGAAATCATTCATTAAACTTTATGAAACAGTTCATAATAATTCCAATAGCTAAAATCAAGCTATTGTTTTAAACATGCTTTTCTTTTACAATCATGTCCTTTCTTTAAAACATTTGCAAGGCCAAAACTCTTTGAAAATAGGCTCACAAAGAAAGGGGTAAGAAATCCTACCTCGCAAGTATTAAACCTGGCTAGCGTTACTCTATTCTGGCTGTCGCTTCCTCAAGCCTCTCAATCCGAGTCCTCAGCTAGCACTGATAAAAAATCACGCTTCACAATACAATTCACATTCCTAAAGCAATTCAATCTCAATCGTACCATTTGATTTCCTATTAGTGTGCCTCAATCAATTTTCAAGTTTCATT
This sequence comes from Morus notabilis, assembly GCF_000414095.1. Taxonomy (NCBI): domain Eukaryota; kingdom Viridiplantae; phylum Streptophyta; class Magnoliopsida; order Rosales; family Moraceae; genus Morus; species Morus notabilis. Next base: position 40,138 of record NW_010359982.1, on the reverse strand, counting down.
AATCAACTCATGTTTCAAATCATCATTCCAAGGGTTTTCAATCTAAAAAACATGGATTAAAGATGCTAATCCATTCACTTTAGGTCCCCAAATGAAGTTAATTTGGGTTTTCCTCGAAAACCGAGGTCAAAACAACATTTTCAAGCAAAACAGGGTCAAACCCAGTGTACACCGGTCAACCGGTGATAGAGCAGTGCAACACCACCGATCGACCGGTGGTGTACAATTCGGTCAACCAAACAGGTCGACCGGTGAGGCCAATGCAATCCAGTTGACCGCACAGGTCGACCGATGAAGAACATCAGTGTGAGAAAACTCATAAAATTAGTTCAAAAACCTGCAAATCCAATCCCAATTCAAAATATCTCAAGGGACAACACCTGAATCCCGATTCTAGGTACTAAATCAAGTCCAAAGAACCTGAGATCCCTAATTTCTACCATGTGTTTAGTTAAAATTCATCAAAATTCGCTTCGAACCAAAAATAAGTTTTTAAATATGAAAATCCAAGTTTCAAGAGAAGTTTTTCAGAAATCTTACCTCGAATCCTTCTCTTGGCGTCGAAAACTTCTTGAAATTCCTCTTTGGTTCGAAATCCAGTTGATTTAAGACAAAATGGAAGAGAGGGAGTGAGAGTGAGAGTGAGAGAGAGATGGTGTATGCACGGGAATGAAAGAAAAGGAAAGGAAGGGAAAAGAAAAGAAAAGAAAATGGACAAGTGTCACAAAGTTTAAAATAACAGTCTAAAAATGTGCCCATACACACTTCTGGGTAAAAATATAAATACTGAGAATATTTAAATTCCTTGGAATTATTTAAATTTACTCGTCAGAAACATTTATTAATCAATACTCAATTAATTAAACCAGATTAGGTACACTAATAAATCTTAATTACCTCATTTAATTCTTTGGGGTGTTATAACTCTACCCCCCTTAAGGAATTTCGTCCTCAAAATTAGGACTTACCTCAGAGTGAAAACAGATGCGGGTACCCCGAAGAGATTCTGGTACCTCATTTAGTCCCATTTAGAGCGTTTCTTTATACGCTGCTAACATTATACTGCACTAAGAGATTCTTGAGATTAAAATTCTCAAATTGTACATGTACTGAGAATCCTTCCGCCTTAATTGCAGCAAGAATTTATTAACTGAATTTACTTGCTCAAAAATATGAACTAATCATAAAATTTTCTACAGAATTTAAGAATACTTATATTAATTTCATAAATCCTTCAGTCACAAAATATGACATGATATTCTCAGAAAAAAAACCTTGACTTAAATAAATAAATTTACATTATTTAATTCTACAATTTTCTCGGTCATTACAATGAATATAACAAAGGCATAAAATTTTATGGTGGCAGTTATTATGGGATATCCTTTCGGTTCTATCAGTGGTGAAGAGGATCGCCGACTTGGACCCATCTTGCCCGCTTTGTGATGAGCCAATAGAAACGACCATGCCCTATTCCTTTTGTGCCTTTTTGGACACAAGATTGGTTAATGCGGATATAGACAATTTTTTAGGCCTGTTTAATACATAGGAAGTATTAGACTACGTTAGCCACTATACAATTAATATGAGGGGCTAGGGCCTAGTGGTGCAGCCTGGAAGTTGATTCCAGACAAATGGAATAAGGGCAATTTCAGCATCATCTCCAGTAGTGGGTAGCTGCAGCCCCGACACCTCCAGCGCCTAAGCTAGTGCTTGAGGTACATGAGTTGTATCAGATTTTTCTTAGGCAGGTTTTAGCATAGAGTGCGCAGGCCGGTGAGCCAATGGTATCGTATCATCACCGTTTTCTACATGAGTTGGTTTCGAGCTGTCCGTTCCATCTTAACGCGGAAGATCTATACTTCTTGTTCCTTAGAGGAATCCTCAGATAGATTGGAGATGTAGTAGATCTCTACCAGTTTATTCCAGATTATCATCAGATAGTAGAGTTAGTACTTAAGATAGGGGCTATGCTTGGGGCTATGCTTGATCCACCCATAGAGCCATTAGGCATGGCCCAGCAGCCCTAGGAGGGGATACCAGCTCCTCCACCAGTTAGACCTCCTCCAACTGAGGACTTTATCAGAGATGACGATGAGGGCATGGTCATGGATGATGACTATGAGCATTCCTCACTTTGAGCATTTAGTTGTACTTTTGTATAGGACTCACTTTTGATGTATAGTGGGAAGTGGTAGCCATTCTCACTAGTTCTGATTAGGTATTTTGCTTATGTATTATGGGAAGTGGTGGCCACTCCCAATAGATGTTATTGTGCAGCAATTTTATACAGATAATGATACATGTATACGATATGAGAAGTGATATACAAAATACACTCCTAATAGTTTTGTACCAAAGTTAAGTTATATGAGAAATCAAGCTTACTTGAAATTAATAGTTTATGCTTGTATCATATTAAAGTTTTGTATGCGAATTAAATGCATCTATTAAATAAGATTATGTAGAAAGTTAACAAGATTACGAGTATCTTTATAGCGATAGAACTTCGTTCCGCATATGGCAATCAAACTTTTATACCCAGGAAGAAAAGAAAACTTAAATAATCTTTTCCTTTAATGAAGATTCATGGATCAACCGTTGGATCAAGCGGCTAGAGAACAACCAGAGGCCAATTTGACCATTCAGATAGCAGAAATGAGGCAACTGCTACCAATGCAGCAACAAGAGATGAAGGCTCTATGTGAATAGCTAGCACGTCAGGCTCAGGTACCTCCAGCAGGAAAAGAGTTAGCTCATGAGAATCCACCTGCACCGGGAGATTCCCCTGCAGTTGACGGTCAGGATGATCAAGAAATACCGCCTGTACCGATCGCTCTTGTAGTAGTTAAGGAATAAAACTACCAACCAGTAAATGATGAACGCTGGTTTACAATCCTAAAAAGGTTCCGTCGTATGAAAGCGCCAGAGTTCCATGGCTCTACCAACCCTATAGAGGCAGAAAACTGGCTAAATGATGTTCAAGTAATCTTGAACCTTATGAGATTAAACGATCAAGAGAAAGTTCTATATGCCTCTTACATGCTAAAGAATGAGGCTTGCCACTGGTGGCAGACAGCAGAATTAAAAGGGAACATCAATTTGATGACCTGGGAAGATTTTATTGAGGAGTTTAATGAGAAATATTTCAATTTAGACAATATGGTGGCCCAAGAGGATGAGTTTAATAGCTTCCGTCAGGGAGATTTGTCAGTGGTGGATGTAGTACAGAAAATTAAGTAGTTAGCTACCTTGTGTCCACACATGGTGACTTTTGAGCGAGAAGAAGTCAGAAGGATGATGAAAATGTTTAGAACTGACATCGTTGTGGTAATTAGGGGCGGGGGCAGACCACCTACAACTGTGGAAGAGTGTGTAGGTTGGGTAATTCATGCTGAATATTGGGTCAATCAGAATAGGGAAGAAAGGGCTAAGTATTTCAAGGCTAAGAAAGAGAAAATGACTAAAGATAAACATAATCTTGTAGCTCAAGTAAGAGGACAGAGTGGCAACCTAATCCAAAATAATAGGCAACAAGGATAGAATCAAAATAAGAGAAAAGGGAATTTTAATCCTGGGAACCAAAAAGGTCAACCACGAAAGAGGAATAATACTGGGCGTGGTCACAATAGTTTTCCCGATTGTAATAAGTGCAAAAGGAAGCATTTAGGAAAGTGTAAAGCTGGGATAAACGGTTGCTACATTTGTGGCAAAGAGGACCATTTCGCCAAAGATTATTATTCCAACCCTCAGAACCGAGTGGGTCAGAATCAACAGAGAACTCAGAGTCAACCGAGAGCTCTAGGAAATCAGCTCCATGCGGTCCAAGCCATATTGACGGGCCCAAAATTTCTCAAGGGAGGTTAGAGGCTCCAGAACCTTAAGCTCGCATCTATGCCTACAATAGAGGAGATGTAGAAGCTGGTACTTCCGCTGTCAGCTTCCAGTAGCCAACTATGATGCTTATGCTTTATTTGATTCTGGAGCAACACATTCATTTGTATCATCTTAGGCTACTAAGCATCTAGATAGGGTGAAAGATAGAATGAGTCAACCTTTTAGGACTGCTTTGCCTTCTGGGCAAATTTTATTATCTAATTATTGGTTACAGAATGTTCCAATAATTATTTGCGGTAGAATGTTGTACATAAATTTGATTGTCATTAGTATGAGCGATTACGATGTTATATTGGGAATGGACTTCCTGAGGAAATATAAGGCCGTTATTAACTGTAGAAATCGGGAAGTTACATTTAAGTTCCCTAAGGAAGAGGAGTTCACCTACACGGGGACGTTCCAAAAGCAGTCAATACATATGATATCCGTGATGAGGGCAAGTAAGATGTTGGCTAATGGATGTATTGGATATCTAGCTAATTTGGTCGATAAGTCTAAGGAGATTATAATAAGACTGGAGGACATTCCAATAGTTAAACAATTTTTGAAAGTCTTTCTAGAGGAATTACCAGGACTAGCTCCAGAACAAAAGATCTCTTTTGAGATAGACTTGATACCAGGATCAACAACAGTCTTTAAGGCACCATACAGGATGGCTCTGGCTCAGCTTAAAGAGCTTAAGGTGCAATTGTAAGAATTAATAGACAAAGGTTTTATTTGCCCGAGCTATTCACTATGGGGAAGTTTTGTTCATTGAGAAGAAGGATGGTACACAAAGGATGTGTATCGACTATCGAGAGCTAAACAAGATTACAATCAAGAACAAGTATTTGTTGCCACTAATCGGTAATTTATTAGATCAATTGAAGGAAGCTGCGCATTTTTCTAAGATAGATTTGTGTTCAGGGTCCACCAACTTTGAATTAAAGAAGGTGACGTATCGAAGACAGCCTTTAGGACTTATTATGGGCATTATGAGTTCCTCGTGGTGCCGTTTGGATTGACTAATGCTTCAGCAGCATTCATGGACATGATGAACTGAATATTTAAAGATTTTCTGGACAAGTTCATCATCATTTTCATGGATGACATTTTAATTTATTCTAAGACAAAAAAGGCGCACGAGGAGCATTTAAAAACTGCTCTGCAAACCTTGAAGGATAATCAGTTGTATGTCAAATTTTTGAAGTGTGAATTTTGGCTAGAACAAGTATAATTTTTAGGATATGTGGTATCCAAAGAAGGAGTTGCAGTGGATCCCACAAAGATTGAAGTAGTAAGTAAGTGGCCAACGTTAAAAAGTGTGACAGAAATATGTAGTTTTCTTGGTTTATCAGGATACTATCGACGCTTCGTTGAGGGATTTTTGAAGCTAGTCGCTCAACTCACAACTCTCATACATAAGGAAAGAAAGTATTACTAGACTGAGAAGTGTGAAGAAAGCTTCCAAGAACTAAAAAGAAGACTTACGATTGCTCTAGTGCTAATTATTCCAGATGCGGAGGAAAGAAATTTTGTAGTCCATAGTGACACTTCTAAGCAAGGATTAGGAGCCGTACTCATGCAAGGAGGAAAAGTAGTCACCTATGCCTCACGACAACTAAAGGATTATGACAAGAACTACCCAACACATGACTTAGAGCTTGCAGCGGTAGTTTTTGCACTGAAAATATGGCGACACTATCTGTATGGAGTGAAATGTGAGATCCTTTATATCTTTGCTCAAAAGGAGTTGAATATGAGACAAAGAAGATGGTTAGAACTAGTAAAGGATTATGACTGTGAGATCCTTTATCGCCCCCGAAAAACAAATAAAGTAGCTGATGCACTGAGTTGAAAGTCGTCAGCGACGTTAGTGGCGATAAATGTTTTACCTCAACCTCTACAGAAAGAGATAAATGATCTTAAAATTGACGTGATTTCAGGAAAGTTATCGTCACTAACCCTCTAACCAACCATCATTGAATTTATGAAAGATAGTGAGGAACTTGACTCTACCCTGGTTAAGTTAAGAAAAAAAGTCATTGTAGGTAAAGAAACATGATTTAGTCTCTCAGAGGACGACGTACTTTACCACAAGGGTAGGATATGCGCCCCTGATAATGAGAAAATAAGGAAGCAGATCCTTTCAGAAGCATATGAAACACCTTACTCCGTTCATCCGGCAAAAACTAAGATGTATAAGGACCTGAAAAAGGGTTTTTGGTGGCCAGGAATGAAAAAGGACATGACTGAATTCATATCAAAGTGTCTAAATTGTCAGAAAGTTAAAGCCAAATATCAGTGTCCAGCAGGAGAACTGCAGAAGATCGACATTTCAGAATGGAAATGGGATCAGATCACGATAGATTTTATAGTGGGATTGTCTAGGACATCCGACGGTAATTACACAATTTGGGTAATCGTAGATCAATTAACTAAATCTGCCTACTTTTTACCAATCAAACTTAGTTATTCTATCGAGCGATTGGCAGAAATATACGTGTCTTAGATAGTGACACTGCATGGGATTCCAAAATCCATCATATCAGATCGAGACGGTCGTTTCATGTCTAGATTCAGAGAAGTGTGCATGACGCAATGGGAACTAAGCTAAAATTTAGTACCGCTTTTCACCCTTAGACTAATGGTCAATATGAGAAAACCATCAAGACCTTAGAAGATATGTTGAGAGCATGCATCATGGATTTCAAATGGAGCTAGGATGAAATGTTACCTTTGATAGAGTTTTCCTATAACAACAGCTATCACACGTCAATAGGTATGACACCTTTTGAAGCCATGTACGGAAGAAAATGTAGGTCCCCAATTCATTGGTATGAACCTGGGAAGAAGCATTTGAAAACCACAGATTTTATCAGGAAAACCACTGAGGATGTGAGATGTATCAGAGATAAATTAAATATCGCTCATATTCACCAGAAGAGCTACGTGGATAAATGATGACGGGTATTTCTACCAACAAATCAAGTATTTTCAAGCATGAATATTTGTAAGTCTTCAAGCATTTTTGTTAGTTTAATGTCTTTTGTTTGCTTTTATAGGAATTATAAATAAATGCGAACTTGGATGATTTTGCATGAAGAAAAGAAGAATATTTGCCCAACTTGTGAATCAATGC
>NW_010359982.1:0-32889 GCF_000414095.1 Morus notabilis | reverse complement strand
CGCTCGAGCAGGAACGCGCGCTGTAGCGCGCCCAGACGGCAGCCCCGCACGCTGCAGTGCGCTCAAAGGCGCTGCAGCGCGCCCCAGCTCACAACAGCGGGATCCTTTTCAAAAAAATGTGTGCCGCAGCGCGTTTCACGCAGGTTGCAGCGTGCGTATGAAGCCCTAGCTCTGAAATGTTGTAGTATAAAAGGAAAGAGATGTCATTTGAGAAGGGGAGCCCGGAAAAGTGAAGAAAACATCAAAAGGAGGCCAAAATCCTTCATCTTGGAGGTCCTTGGAAGCTCTTCAATGGATATTGGATTTTCTCTTCTTTCATCTATTTTTCCATGTTGAGCTAGACATGAAATCTAGGACTTGATGTAGTTTTATTTGAACTATGTTTTGAATATTTTGTTGATTGTTAATTTAATTTTGTTTTCAATTCATTTATGTTTCTCTATGCTTAATGCTTCTAATTTATTTGGCCAAAGAGTTAGATGATTTTTAAATTGCGAATTTGATGCTCGAGAGAGATTGAGTTCTTTATCTAGATTTGAGAAACATAGTCTAGGTTGTTGTGAGACCGAGGGAGATCAACGGTTAGATAATCAAATTAGGATTTAGGTCGTTGTGAGGCCAAGAGGCGATCAATATTTCTATTTTCTAATTATAAAGGCGAAGCTTAATTTGTGTTTTAATATTCATTTCGAATAGGGATATTGTTTTGAGTATTTAAATATAATTCCTTGTGAGGCACTCGAGAGAGGTTGCGAGGTGACATTAGAGCCTTGATTAATGAATTGAACGGAATTGATTAGCGATTACATAATAGGATGAACATTGGAATAATAAAACGAAATCAAGTCCCTAGACCATTTGTGTATAGATACTTTATTTTTATTTTTTATACTTATTTTGTTTTAGTTCTTAATCATCATCTTATTAGGTTGTCTAGATAAAGTTAAGTTACAATAATCACGGCACTTAACGGCAATTCTAAACCCAATCCCTGTAGAGACGATACTCACTCACCCTATACTCAAAACTTGACACCGTACGCTTGCGGAAATTTATTATACAAAAATATTAAGCATCAATAAATGTCGCAGACTGTTAGTGTTTCAAGTAGGTGACCTAGTTTTCTTAAAAATTATACTGATTAAAGGAGTAATGAGATTCAATAAGTAATGAAAACATAGTCCAAGGTATATAGGACCTTTTGAGATCCTAGAAAGGGTCGGTAAAGTTGCGTATAGACTAGATTTTCTGTCAGAATTGGCTTCGGTACACAATGTTTTCCATGTATTGATGTTAAAGAAATATGTACCAGACGCGTCACATGTGTTGCACCAGGAACTAGTCGAGGTGCACATAGATCTGACTTGCGAGGCGAAACCAGTTCAGATCCTAGCTCGCGAGGAGAAAACTCTAAGGAATTATGTAATTCCTCTAGTCAAAGTCTTGTGGCGGAATCATAATATTGAGGAAGCTACATGGGAACAAGAGGAAGATATGAAGAAAAGCTACCCCGAGTCATTTTAATTTTTGAAACAAAAATTCTTAAGGGGGTAGATTCTAATGACAGAGAAAATCCTAGAATTAAAGAATGTAAATTTATTTATTTAAGTCAAGGATTTTTTCTGAGAATATCATGTCATATTTTGTGACTGGAGGATTTATGAAATTAATATCAGTATTCCTAAATTCTGTAGTAAATTTTATTATTAGTTCATATTTTTGAGCAAGTAAATTCAGTTAATAAATTCTTACCGCAATGAAGGTGGAAGGATTCTCAGTGCATATACAATTTGAGAATTTTAATCTTAGGAATCTTTTAGTGCAGTATAATGTTAGCAACATATAGAGAAGACATTTAAAGAGAAAACTCTTAATTTCCAAACAGATAAGAGGATATTAGAGGGGTAATGTTTCAGTAAATTAATTAAGATGCAATATGAGGAGTTAACACAATCAGAAATTGAAATTTCCTGTCAACTAAGTTAATTCCCAATAGTTAGTGTGAAGTAATGAGGATAGCTATAAGATTAGAACACTAATGGATGTCTACCAAGTGTTCACTAAACCTGCTGTTGTAAGCAGGATGACATCAAGTAAGCAATTAAGAATCTAAGTGAGGTATGATACAGTTACTGATTTTCAAACTGCAATTAGGAAAGAAGTACAAAATACTGCGTTGAACCCACAATTGGGTCAACACAAGAATATCAAGGTTAAGAAATGAAAAGGAATTAAAAAATGTCACTTCTAGGGTTTTAGAAACAATCAGAATGAAGAACGGATGAAAAAGGGGTCTGGAAGGTCTGACCGAGAAAATTAGGCTTTTCGACTGACTAGGGTTGACCAAGTCAAAATTATTATTGACCAAAGAGTTGACCAATATGGCACTCTTAAAAAACTAGTTAGGGTTGAATGAAGTTGATCAAGTAGACTAACTGTCTAGAAAACGCAAGTAAAACACGCACTGGGTGAATATTGAACTGAACCGAAATAAGATAACTATTAGAGAATGGATGATTGAGATTTAAAGTGACTTTTTGGATAGAGGGCTGAGATCATGCCATTTGCTTAGTGAGGTGGCTGGCCAACGTGGGAAAGAAGAAAAGAAAAAGGTGTTTTTAGTAGATTTTGTAAAAAAAAAAAAAAAAACCCTGAAAAGTTAGAAAATTACACTTAGGCCCCTCCTATTCTTCGTCCACCGGTTTTTTAGTGTAAAAAAATAATAAAATGCTCACTTTTTGCATTAAAAAACCCAGTGAGTTCATCCAAGAGAGAGAATAAAACAATTTACCAAAAGTAAAGAAAAATAAGTTTTAAGTGGAAATCTATCGAATTACCGAGGATTAGTGACGCCAGAGTTTGTTCTTCGTTATTCTAAGGTGAGATTTCAATTTTTCCTCTCATTTCCTTACCTTGGTCGAATGATTTGGGTGTGGAAGAGAGTATGGAGAAAGTTTGATTAAGATGATGATTGAATTTCCATTAATAAAGGAATTGTAAACTTAGTATTTAAAGGATGAATTTTAGTTGTTAGATTATGTTTCTAGCAACTTTTGATTATGTAAATCCTTGTGAGAAATTGGATAAACCCTAGAGTTATGATGTTTGAGTTGACGGAATCATATGAGAAAGATTGTGGGTCACGTCTAAGAGTTGGATTAATGGATAAAAGGAGCTAAGGATAGCTCGGGAAACACAGAAAATCAGACAAAACTCTATAGAAATTTAGTTTGAGAATTTTAAGTTAAACTTAGTTTTAGTTCTAAATAGAAGCTTTAAACTATTTTCTTAGAAAACACTGCAAAACTGTTAAAACAGTTTTGGTGTTAAATAGAAAAGTTCATTGAAGAACTCGAAATGTAAACTCAGGAAAGTATTTCAATTTTTGACCTTGTTTAATGGATAATGAGGTTATGAGAATTCAATAAACCTAATCTTTGAGCTGAAACAAGGTTTTACAATCCTTTAAGGTAGGAAGGAGAAAGAAAGCCATAAATAAAGATATTAGATTTTCTTACAAGCTTGCTAAAAATAGAATAGGAAGTGATAGTTAATCTCACACTCTTAATGGGTGTTTATTCTCAAAAACAAGCAAGAAAGAGAACAAACTGTATGGTGAATAGAGGATTCCACTCCGTAAAACAAGTAAGTAGGAATCTCGGCTACAGTATAAATAGATTTTAAATAAATGTACACATGAATAACATATGTTTGAGTATATTTCATGTTATAGTAATAGTATGCTATGCTATGTCATATTGCATACACCTTAATAAGTCAAGAGGAACTTATAAGAATAATTTCAGTTCAGTGTCATACCAGCCTCTGCGAGGAAGGTAATTAGACTCCGCAAGGGAGATCAAGAAAAGAAAAAAAGAAGTCCTCCGCGAGGGAGGCATTCAGTTAGTTATAATCACGATGTCGTTAAGGACCTTGCAAATCCTCAGGTCCCGATGATTGCGCGCAAATGGTACAAGCACTTGGGCCCATCAGTAAGTAAGATAAGTTTAGACGGTAAAACGTTGATAAGACATCATAAGTCAGTATAATCAGTTCATGCATATATAGTCATGTGAACATACAAATGTTTTGTGAGAAATAGTTCATACTTACTGAGCATAAGCTCATTATAGAGTATTTACACTGTAGGTAAACAACTTACATTAAATACTTGATAGATTTTTGGCAAGGCAGTAGATGAAAGGTGTGGAGATCGGGGAATGGATACCGCACGTAATTATTTCCATAACAGTTTAAAGTGTTAAATAGTTTTGCTAAGAAAGACTCTAACATTGTATATTGGAAGTTTGTATTATGATTGTCAAGTTTAAGTAGGTAAGTCAGGCTTAGGGATTCAATATACACATGTAAATATTTACATTCCGAGAAAGGAACATGTGGTTGTTTATATATTTTGCTATAGTTAAGAAAGGAAGATTCAAAAAGAACAAAAGAAACTTATGTTCAATATGTTATAACATTTCAAAAAAAAAGTTCCACAAGTTTAAGTAGGATAAAATTTTTTAAAACATAGTAAATGAAGGTACTCACGGTCTGAAGACATACACCCAGAACCGATCATACAATTTTATAAAACATTGTAAATAAAGGTACTCACAGTCCGAAGACATACACCCGGAACTAATCATCCTTTTTTTGAAAAAAAAAAAAGAAATACTCACATAGTAGTAGCAAAATGTCTATATAATGAAAATATGCAGAGCCATAATACCATTGAGCAAGAAGTTGATCTGTACGAGTTTCGGGTCTTGCCCCCAATGATACAATTCCCATATCCCGATCTCTGAGGCCACACTGCATTTTATCATTTCTTAAAATATTTCATTTTAAGAAATGATACTTTTCAAAATCTTATTTCCAAAAATCATTGGAAAGTCAATAGCATTATTCGTGCTATTCCTTTAAAATCATTTTCTTTCAACACGTTTTGTTCTAAAACATTTTCATTGGCCAAAACCATTTAAAGTAAGGCTAACAAGGATATGGACAAGAATATCCTACCTCTCAGATATCAAACCTGGGCTAGCCTTTCGTTCTCCTAGCCTCCGCTTTCCTTAAAGCTTTAATACTTGATCTTCTCCATGAGCTTTATCACAAAAGCAATATCTTAGGATGTATTTTCATTCCTAAAACGAATTAAACTCAATCATGTTTAATTGTTTCCTATTTGTGTGCCTTGACTCAAATCCAAGTTTCACAAACAATTTTATAATTAGTTTGGGGGTTCTTTAAAGATTGAAATCCAATTCATGGGTTTGGTTTCCTATTTAATTTCAGCATAAAAATAATTTTTTAAAGAAATTTCGGCAGCATGCCGGCATAAATAAAAAAAATGTCAAACCTGTAATTCAAGTTCAATTTCAAAATAAATTCTCCAGAAATTATCAAAACTAGCTTCCAATCAATTCAACAAGTCTAATAACTGAAAACCCCAAAATTTCATTCAATTCTAACAATAATTGTTCAAATCCAAATCCTAACTCAAAATTATTCAAATCTAACCAAAATTAAACTTTCTCAAGTTTAAAATTCAAATCAAAGAGTGGGTTTCAAGGGATTTTACCTTAAATTAGTTGATGGAGCCTTGTTTCACTTTGTTTCTCCTGTTTTCTATGTTTTTTTCTGTGTGTCTCGATAGCAAGCCGAGAGACAGAGTGAAATAGCTAGAAAGGGAGAGAGAGCCGGAGAGAGACACAGCCAGCGGGAGAGAGAGAGCCCGGAGAGATGGTTGGCCGGCGTGGAAGAAGAAAGGAGAGAGAGAGGTGCGGCGGTGGGAGAAACCAGAGGAGAGAGAGAGAGGAAAGAAAAAGAAAGAAAGAAAGAAAGAGAGAGAGAAAGAGAGGGGGGTCTGTAGGCTGCATGGGAAGGAAAAGAGGGAAATGAAAAAGACGAAAAGAAAAAAAAGAAAAAGGAAAAAGAAAAGAAAAGGAAACAAAAAGAAAAAAAAAATGAAAAATGGGAAAAATGAAAATGCATTAAAATTTAAGTGTATTTTCAAAAACTTTTGGGGTGAAATCATAAATATTGAAAATAATTTAAAGTCCCTTGATTAATTGTGAAAATCAAATTAGGCACACTAATAACTCACAATTTAGCATAATTGAACATGTTTAATTCTGGAGGGCGTTACAGTTCTCATATGTCTACCACGATCTGTGCTCTAAACGATCGACCCCAGAATACCGAGCCCTTTTTTTGTACATTAACTTGGAGAACTAAGCCAACTTCCTCACCCAAGGTGAAAGTATTTTTTTTGGAGAAGAATTCTATGGGATTCCATAGAGTTGAACCTAAAAAGTAGACATGTTATACCGAATACGGTCTACTGGCGTAGCAGGAGGCCAATCACGAATAAGCATATGAACTCGATTGACAGTCCAGGCTCTTCTATCGAACACCCGAAATCTCCCATCGTTCATCCCTTGATGCCATGCTAGGATCATCGCAAGAATAGAGCGCAACGTAGATAGTCTCAAAACCCAAGAGGAGAAAACCTTTTCTACAAAGAGATACAACATATTTAGCCCGAGATAAGAAACATAACGAAGCGCATTTCATTGAAGTTCATATTTGCGTATAAACTCCAGAAGACAAGAGAACTAGACGTCCATCAAATTTGTTCTAGTGACAACTTAGAAGATTTGTTAATTGAGTCACTCTCTACAGCTACATTTGAGAAATTTGATGCGCAAGATCAATACGCATCGACTCAGAGATCTTTATTGCTACTGAAGAAGACATGTTGAAATGAGGGGGAGGCTGCTGCGTACTGTACTCTTTTTTCTTTGGCATAGATTTTTTCCTATTGGGTTTTTTCCTAGCAAGACTTTTAACGAGGCAGTTCCAAATGTAAATCCTACAAGAACTCTTTTTTCCTCACTTGGTTTTTTTTTCCACAGGATTTTTCCAAATAAGGTTTTTAACAAGGCATATTATTTGATAATTGGACATCCAATGGGGAGTGTTGTTAAATAATTAGTATGGATGCCACCACTTCATATTCCATAACCTCTCATTTAGATCCCATTATCTCCTTCATAATTCCTCCCTTAATGTATATATAACTATATAACTATGAGCATGTTTGGATTACTCTAAACAAGTTAATGAAAGATTAAAAAGTTGTCTTAACTCTATAGTCTTTGTTATTCTATTTTTGCAATATTCACATTTGTTTTATAACAACTTACACATATTAAATATACAAATTTTAGTATAAAAAGGAATGATTTAGATGACTCAAACATAATTGACATCACTATAAGAAGTGTTATTGGTGGCATCGTATGCCGTTTCAATATTGCTTCATATTGCTAAATGCATACTCTATTACAAATTCTGTTATAAATGCTACTCTATTTGTTTGGCACGTGACATTTTGATTTTATCAAATAAACACACTTAACAATAAATCACCCCTTTCAATCATAATTACAATATTGCCATCCCTTTTTTCAATTTTTTAAAATAATAGTTTTTATTTTGGGCCTTTATCACTATTACTTGCCTGCATCTAAAAATTCCAGATTTATGGCAGAATCAACTACCAAACAGAAAATCATCACTTCAAAACTTATCACCATCACAATAAAGAAAAAAAAAAATAAACACCAGAAATCTTTCGTAACCTGAAAGAAGCAAAGAAAAGCAATTAACCCCAGATCCTTGGCCGCCGCCCCCAGTCGATAAACAAATGTGCATACAGTAAACAAATGTGTCCATAATCTTCTCAGAAAAAAATTTTGTAAAAAAACAAAAATCCCGAAAAAAAATGAGCATACAGTAAAATAAAAGATTATTTTAAAAAGCTAGAAAAAAAGGATGGTAGTCTTGTAATTATGATTGAAAGAGGTGTCTTGTTGTTAAAATTAAAATGCCACGTGTTTACATCTGTAATAGTCTGAAATAAAGTTTGCATTTTGCATTCCTCAACTATCAATATTTTTTGTTTAGTTAGCTTTTGGTTTGTTATCTTCTTTCTCTGTGTGTGGGTTTTTTTTTTTTTTTTTTTTTTTTTTTTATTGGATTGGTCTGTAATATCTTTTTTTTAATTCATTTTTTCTTATCAATAAAAAAATTGTAATGAATTGTATGAAACATGTTGCGTTGCTGTTTAATATCCATAATTATTTTCATGTTTGACATTTAGAAACAAAATAAATGTGATCGAAAATATAAAACCATTATTGATGGATCATATTTTACCGTCCTAATCAACAAGGTAAAAGAAATTAAAAGAATGGTAGAAAAGAAATCAAGTCATGAAACATGTGAAACTTAAAAATCTCTTATTATATTTTGTACAATGTATCTATACAATATGTATAGGACTTAGCAGCCTGCTGTCAAATTCATAATTGAGAGACGGGTCCCCATTTTTGACTGTAAAAAGTTGGAGAATAACTGCAAAAGGCATGAATTATTATCTATTGAAAAAGGTTTAAAAAGGGGGTTAAAAATGTTATGAAGTAGTAATTACTAATTAATTAAACACATAGAAGGGTCATTATATCGCAATTGTTAAAACATTATTATCGTCACTTTCACGTTTTTGCTTAGTATGGGACCCCTATATATAATGGTAAGATTATGAATATTGTCTTGCATTAAATAACAAGTACAAATACAATGCACTCTATTTCTTTCTCTCTCTATTTCTTAATAAAGTAAAAAAAGTAGAAATTTGGTCAAATATGTATGGCAATCTTTAATTGCCTTATTCTTTTCCTTGGAATCTGTAATGGAACAGGTAATTATCACAGCTCAGAGTTTATTAAGACATGGTCAATCTTGCTGAAAAAGTAATAACCTCTATGAAAACCAGAGGGGGACGAAATAAAAGGACTTTAATCACCTCTCAAATTAGAGCAAAAACATTAATTACTGCGTTTTTCAGGCGTCTACTCCTCTCACTGAGACACGGACACAGAAGCAAAAGAGGCCAAGGTTTTATTTATTTATTCAGCTTAAAGTAATTGATAAAACCAAGCAAGATATCCAATAATATTGTGATGTCACTACCTAGCTAAGATATGTAATATCACAGTCCATCTAACTATGATTCAGATTTTTAATGTCTCAATAAGTGTTTAACTAATCATATCATATCAAATCATCTCATGATAAACATAAACGAGTTAGTTAAAATGCAGTTTAGATTTTGTACAAAACTTGACATGATATGATTAATTAAAGTACACCAATTAAAACATCAAAATTGGACAAAAAAAATACGAGTCAATCCAAATAATTGGTAAAACCAAGCAGAATCAAATGATACTTTGATATCACCAGAAAAGATAGCATCATCTTTTGAAGCACAATACGGTATCTAAAAAATAGTGATATGTTTTTTGTTTTCAAATTTAATATCTTTGTTTTTGTATATTATATCGATGCATCTACTGTTGAGTTGTCGAGTCTAATTCTTGTCCTAATGCATATACAACAAAAGTTTATTTTGAGGGCATTTTAACGTTTCACTGTTATAGGTTTGGTTGCCCAATAAGTTTTTCTTTCAATTGAGGGGGTGCCGTTTCTAGACTTGAGAGAAGGGTTAACTAAAAACATTTTGAAGTGTGAAATCTCTCTTTCAATCTTCTTATTTATTATAGTGAATTGCTGCCATTACTGAATATGGACACAAGATGAACAACTGCAAAAGATCTTGTGTTTGTTCTTATTCGTTTTCTTTTCTTCTATGACTTTTATTGCTCTTGTAGTAAAATTAATTAGGGTATCCAATTCTTAATATTTTTTTAACAATCAAACTGCAACTTAACTCCATTTATTTTGACTAAATAACGGCAAAAGTGTCATTTTTCGGTCCCGCATGGTGAGATAATTTTTTTTATATTATGAATAGAGGAGTGTTAGGATTTTTGTTAGTTGGCAATTGTTTGGCAAAAGATTGTCAAAATTCAAAAACTTGTGTAAATGGTTTTTGGCGTATTTGTACAGCTGTGGAGATTTTATTTCTACATTTTGCTCCGGATTTGGCAAGTTGATATCAATATTGGGATGATTCTTTCCATAGAAGAAGGCAGGTATTTTAGGGATGTAATCTCAGGAGGTTGTTTTTGGTTATTTGATTGGCTCTATCTTTGGAAAGTATTTTTGGGGATGTAATTGATTGTGTAGGCTGTCAACGTTGAAAAAAATAAGTGTGCAGAGTGTGGCTGATTTGAATGTGCTGTGGAATGAGTGTTTTTCTAGGAAGGGTGATGAACACGTGTATGATTGAGGGGAAAATACAACCTGCAGAAAAGTAGTGCTTCTATGATGCCTAATTGGTGATTGAAATATTTGACTTTCAGGAGAAGCTTGCATCGCTTTTGGGTGAAAGCTTTTGAAGCCGGGTGGTGCTCGCTGGACAAAGCCGCTAAGAGGATTCTTCGGAACGTCGACTACGGCAAAGAGGGAGTCTTTGAGTGTGTAAGACTGATTGGTGATTGTAAATCTTTGAACTTAGTGGATTGTTCACTATATGGGCGTGGCCCCGCAGATGTAGGTGTGCGCACCGAACTGCGATATCATTTTCGGTGTTCTTTAATTTTTCCCCTGCATTACTTTCTGTTTCTGTACGTTTTCAATTCTTTGTCCATTGATCATCTTAGAACTTAATAGTTAATTGCAGGTGTTGCTAAACGTGTTGTAACACCTGCATGAAAATAGACCTAACAATTGGTATCAGAGCTGTTCTCTAACTGTTTGTTTGATGAGGTTATGGGATTTGGTCTGTATTGTTAGGGATGGATTTTTTGAAAGAAGGTGGGTGAGTCTCGCGCCCTCCTCTCCTCGATGGTTCCAATTATGCCTATTAGAAAACACGTATGAAGGCTTTTATCAAAGCTATTGATGAAAAGGTGTGGCGTGCCATTCTAACTGGTTAGACACACCCCATCACCAAAGATGATGCTGGAGAAGAAGTATTGAAACCCGAAGAAAAATAGTCTACCGAAGAAGATCGATTTGCCAGTAACAACTAAAGAGCATTGAATGTCATTTTCAATGGAGTTGATGCCAATCAATTCAAACTTATTTCTACATGCGAATCAGCCAAGGACGCTTAGGAGATATTGCAAACAGCCCATGAGGGTACAGCAGTAGTTAGACTATCAAAGTTGCAAATCCCCACTACAAGGTTTGAGAATCCTCGTATGCTTGAGAATGAAACAATTTCAGATTTCAATTCTAAATTGTGTGACAGTGCTAATGAGTCATTTGCTCTTGGTGAGAAAATTCCTGAGGAAAAACTGGTGAGGAAGGCATTCAGATCACAACCTCAGAGATTTGTTTACAAAGTGACAGAGAGGCCAAAGACGTGCGGTCAATGAATCTTTACGAATTAATGGGCTCTTTACGTACTTTCGAGATGAACATGAATGAAAACAAGAAAGAGAAGGAGAAAAACATTGCTTTTCAAGCCGAAGTTGAAGAAGTTGAGTTCGATGATGAAAATGACTTAACCGAGTCCATAGCACGATTATCCAAAAATTTCAATAGAGTTATGAGTTATGAAGAAGTTTAATAAGAAGAGCAGAAATTCAAGCTATGGCAACTCCAGTAATTTTTAAAAGAATAAAGTTACAACAAGTGGTACTTAATTCAAGACAAAGAACATAGGTATTCAATGCCAGGAGTGTGATGGATACGGACACATTTAATCTGAGTGAGCCAACACTCTAAAGACGAAGAAGAAGTCTCTGAATGCGACATGGAGTGATGAAGACTCTGAAGGCAGTTAGGAAGTGAAGACCATGTGCGTAACTACGTTGCTTTTAATGTTTATACTAACCAGGATGCTTCTGTCAGTAGTGTTGCAAACAGTTATGCAATAACTTCTGCAACAGATCCTGTGAACAACAAAGATAAAGAATTTGAACCAGACTCTGACAGTAGCAGTGAGGACTTGACTAATTATGCAATCCATGAAGCATACAAAACCATGTTCAAAAAATGGGTTAAAGTATGCCAATTGAACAAGTCTTTGGAGAGTAGAGTTGGTGAACTTCTCAAAGAAAAGGAAGCTTTGCAAATAGTTGCTGCTGATTATGAGTTTCAAGTTGCTGAAAAGGAGAAAAAGCTACAGGACACAAGGATAGAATTGGAGCGCACTTAAAAGTCACTGAAAATGATGAATTCTGGCACCACCAAATTTGATCATATTCTCTTTATAGGAAAAGCAAGTTATGATTGTCATGGACTTAGTTACACTGGTGAATGCTCAACATCTAAGACAGTGTTTGTGAAGAAGACACCCACTCATGAACCTCTAACTACCCTTAGTAAGAAGGTTATTATCTCAATCTCTCGATGTAAAAGGTTTGTCCCCATATGTCATTACTGTGGTTTTCCTGGCCACATAAGACTAAGATGCTACAAGTATTTAAATGCTTTAAAAAGAGGTATGATCATTAATCCATCAAATTCTGCATTCTCAAGAAAGACACCTAAAGCAAAGATTGATGTGCAAGATAAATTTCCTAGACGTGTATGGGTAAGGAAATCTGATTTGAGGTGTCATAGAGTTTATACTTCTTTAGAAGCATGTACTAATGATTGTGGGTGTAGTAATGGCGGTTGCTCCAAGCATTTGACATGTGATAAGAACAAGATTCAGAGAGTGTTGAATTCGGGAGGAGTAAGACACAGAGAATATTCAGGGGGAGCGATTTGTAGAGATCAATGACCTTGAAAGATGATCTGCAGAAAAGTGTTCCATCAGGTGTCGCAACACTTTCTGCGACAACAGTTTCTAGAAATTTTTTTATTATTTTTATTTTTATCTTTGGTTATTTTTTGTCAAAAAGGGGGAGATCGTGTGTATTTTTCTTTAGTCAAAGAACAATTAGTTTTTGAATTTCTTGTTATAGATTCTTATGTTAGTTTTGCCAAAAATGTCAAAGGGAGAGATTGTTAGGATTTTTGTTAGTTGGCCATTGTTTGGCAAAAGGTTGTAAAAATTCAAAAGCCGGTGCAAATGGTTTTTGGCGTATCTTTACAGCTGTGAAGATTTTATTTCTGCATTTTGCTCCGGATTTGGCAAGCTGATATCAATATTGGGATGATTCTTTCCATAGAAGAAGGCAGGTATTTTAGGGATGTAATCTCATGAGGTTATTTTTGGTTATTTGATTGGCTCTATCTTTGGAAAGTATGTTTGGGGATGTAATTGATTGTGTAGGCTGTCAACGTTGAAAAAAAATAAGTGTGCAGAGTGTGGCTGATTTGAATGTGCTGTGGAATGAGTGTTTTTCCAGGGAGGATGATGAACGTGTATGATTGACGGGAAAATACAACCAGCAAAAAAGTAGTGCTTCTATGATGTCTAATTGGTAATTGAAATATTTAGCTTTTGGGAGATGCTTGCATCGCTTTCGGGTGAAAGCTTTTGAAGACGAGTGGTACTAGATGGACAAAGTCACTAAGAGGATTCTTCACAACGGCAACTACGGCAAAGAGGAAGTCTTTGAGTTTGTAAGACCGATTGGTGATTTTAAATCTTTGAACTTAGTGGATTCTTTCACTGTCTGGACGTGGCCCTGCAGAAGTAAGTGTGCGCACCGAACTGTGATATCATTTTTGGTGTTCTTTAGTTTTTTCCCTGCATTACTTTTTGTTTCTGCACGGTTTTAATTCATTGTTTGTGACAAAAAATATACGTAAACTAAAAATGGTTTTGAATCATGATTCTGAATCCATGAACTAAATGTTATTGTGTAAACAAAATAAAAAGAAAAATCATAAAAAGAATGGAGATGGGTAGGAAAAACCTCAGACTTTTTACTATTTTAGCACTAATATGACAATTGTGCTTCCTGATTTTTAATTTGTATCATCTGTTCCCTCCACGTATTCGTGCATGCCCCTGATATCAATAACAGTTAATTATTAGGAGAAATTAAAATTACTAGCAAAATTAGACATAAAAAGATTACTAATTTGATTAGAATAACCATCTATCAATTCATTTTGCAATAGAGAATGCATGTACTGCAGATCACACACTGTTAGGAGACGTAGAACTAAGAACCTACAATATAATATCAAAACCATGGAATATCATGAGAAAATTGTCTTAATATATAGCATTTGAGATTAGCTGTTTTTGGTTAAGTTCTAATGGATGTGTATATATGTGTCTGTATATATATATATAGACACACACATACATATATATGTCACTTGCTTTTATCCAATAAGCAGTTTTACCTAGCTATTTTCGCATTCTGGTAATGTCGTGCTTAAAAGAGTAGAGCTATATATATATATATATAATAATAATAATAAAAGAAGAATGTTTAGGGACAACCCACATCTTCTTGTAATATTCTTAGTGCAGTATTTTTTATGTGACTAAAATCACGACTCTCAGTCACAACCTTATATCTACTATGTAGTTGGCGAGAAATTTTTTATGTGATTAGCTATAAGCTTTTTAATTATGGACATTTTTTTGGTGTGACTAAAACTTTTTCTTATGATTATAACCTCGTGTCAAACTTTTTAATTTACAACCAAAAAAAAAAAAAAGTTGTGACTACATGCATATTAATCGCTCAAAAATATTGCGACCAATTAAAAGTTTTGTAATCGTGTCCAGCTTTAAATAGGGGTTGAAATAAGTCAGACTATAAGCATTGTCCATATTTAAAATGGCACTAATTTAATAATTATTTACTTCCCAAGTATCTTGATTTTATAAAAAAATCCACAATTTGTTCCTTTAAGAGGAGTATTGTTTCTATTTCTTTTTTAAGCGCCATTAAGTATTAACCTGAGATCAATAAGAAACTACATTTTCTAATAAATGTCACATTTTGTGTGTTTTTTTTAATGATATGATACATTATAATTAGTTGACTTTTTATGTTAGTTATTTCAAATAACAAAATGTATGTGGTAATTTAAATGAATAACCAAAGGATCAAATGTGATGATTTTTTTATCCCTTAGGGGAAAGGAACATTTTATGGTAAAATATGTCCTATTGGTAGGGTTCAGTTCTACACATTTTTGTCAAATTCTGTTAACTTGATATATGATATTATTGTAATTTATAAGTTGAAACCAATGTCCTCTTAATAGGGTATTTTCATATCCTACTATAAAATTCTCTTAGAAAGAACGGAGAATATGTGCGAAGGTGATAGATCCTTTTGTGAATGTTGGTCATGACATAAGGATGTATAGAAGTGTCCCAACCTGATTTTTTGCTTTTTCTTTTTTGGGGATATTTTGCTGGAATATTATTACTTTTTTATTATTTAAAATGAGAAACAACTATCAGACAGATGCCAAACTTAGCAAGTCTAAATTATCTACAAAGAAAATATGTCAAAATAATATGATATTTTGTTGGGTTATCAATTCACGTTAGAACAAGGTTCTTCGATAGTTCGTCTTATCAGTAGTTTTAATTTTTGACTGTTACATCTAATTAAAAACACATCAAATTAAAAAAAAATATGCATAATAAATAAATTTTAATGTAAATTTAACGGTTAAAAAATAAAAAACTATTGATAGTTTAATTTTATAAAGACTACCAAAACAAGTCTCAATTAATTAATAACTTGGCTGACCAACTTTTCTCTCTTGAAGGAAAAAAAACAAAGAAAAAGAGAAAATGAAGATTGGACCTAGAATTTCTAGCTGGTTCCAACTAGTAGGGCATTATTTCTAAAATTTTATTTATGTATAGGATCCTCTGCTTACCACTTGGCGGCTATTCTTTAACTTTTATAACACTTCTAAGTGCTAAGCCAACACGTGAGAACCAGATAAAAGGAGGGAGAAAAAAAAATCTGGATATGATATAAAAATGGAAACTCCTCTTGAGACTAAAGAGCATAAAATGATAGCATATTTAACAAATTAAGTAATCAGAAGATAATATATGACAAGATAATATAGTAGGTAAACAGAATTAGGGTTTTTTTTTCAATCTTTTTTATAGGATATTTGACTCGTGCTCAGAACTATTAATCAATGAACTATTGGTCAATTATCCACTAAATTTTTAATTTTGACCAATTATTTTATGAATTTAATAAAGTTTTGGTGATACCCGAGTATCTCTAAATCAATAACTATTAAAATTTGGATAGAATCACCCTATACATATTACAAGGTCGTAATAAAATAAAATTTCAAATGATATGCGGAGTACGTCGTGTTACGTATATTAAGATATTTCTTTTTAAATTTTAACGATATTTATCGATATAGAAGCATTGTACAATATTTTATTAAACTGGGAGATAAGTTGGCACAATAAAAATAACAAAAAGTAACTTGTCAATTCACTTAAAGTTTATGAAAAAAATGCAATAATGAGAGTGAAAGATAGGACATGGGAAAAATGTGTGTAGTTTTTGTTGTTATCACATAATTATTAAATAAAACCTTTACAAGAGAAGACATATTGTATAAGAGTAGTGTTGGGAATCTTAATTTTAATCTCAATTTTTCATAGTAACTTACGTGATAAATGAGTTGTTATTTTTGTATTAATAGATACAAGTTTCTAATATTAATTGTCCTAAGGGTCCGTTTAAAAGGTATACTCAAACCATGATTCTTGATTTTAATGTTTGAAATTCAATTTTTTTATAGAAGGAAAACACTATAGCATAATTAATTATTTGAGTTTGAGTATATGAAACAAATAAGCCTTAAGTGTCCCAATCGATATTGCATGCATGTTTCTAAACACTGTAACTAGTCAAAATTACTGTATGTAAAACAAACAAAACTTGATTAAGATCTAATAATTCAAAATATCATCCTACCATTAGGGTTTGGGTTTTTTTTTTCATATCTTATAAAAATACTCTTAATTTTGTGAAAACCTGCGATCAACAAATTACAACTCTCGTATCACATCATTTCTACACTTGTTCTTGAATAATTAGTTATCATCAAAATCCTCATGGGCCCTAGCCAATTTATCGAGATGACAAAGGATAATCCTTTGCGAATTGGGGGTCAAACCGAAAATTAACCCCAAAAATTTAAAGTATGATATTTGGGGAATTTTTAAAAATGTCATTAATAAAGTCACACTATTTTATTTTTACTGTTATTGTTAAATTTATTTTATGTCACTAATAATTTGTAGGTTATCTTTTATAACCTACAAGTTATCACTTCATATCATGCAGTTTATTTTTCATAGTGACACAAATTGTGTGTAGTATCATAAATAATAAAATTAAAAAAAAAAAACAATGATTAAACTTAAAAGTTTCTCACGATGTTTTCAACCCTAAATTACACAACCAAAGATTTTTGCGGAAGAATGGCATTCGCTCGTCGAGAAAATGGACTTTTTTTTCTTCTAGTACTTGTATCTCTCCTAATTTTTGCTTTGTTTAAGCAGTTTGCTGCTTTTACGCTTCAGCTGGCCGGCTTTTTTTTTTTGTTTGGTTTAACAAAATGCTTTTGTATTAGGGAAAATAAAAATAAAAATAAGAAACAGTTCCATTTGGTACTGCTGGAAGCAAGCATTATCGTTATTCCTTGTATTAACACCAATTAGAAAATGATAGTGTAGAATGTGGATTCAGTGATAAGTGATAACAAATAACAAATAATTGCTGGCAACGTTGCGTTCACCTATTTTAGGAGCTTTCTTGTTTCTACTTGGAGCATGTTACATGATGAAAATCTGCTGTCGTACCGAAAAATTCTTACCTCTTTTTATCTTTTTCACACTTAAAAAAGTTTTTTATTTTTTTTTTATTTTTTTTATTTTTATTTTTTATAAAAACATGTTAAAAATGCAAAGTTAGTCACTAATACTTAATTACGCCAAGTTGGAGAATGTGGATCACACGAGTGATATAAAAAACAAACTTGCTTGGTCGAAAATCGTGGATCACCGAGAGACTCTAGTCATGAATAACATTGACCTTTATCAATTTAAAACCAAACTTCCAATACATGTATCTGGTGGATGACGCAACTTAAACATTTACCGAACTTATCAACATGATCATGGTCTTCCATTGTTGAGAGAATACTAAATTTAGAAATGAATAAAAAAAAAAAATGTTCCCTTGACTGAACCTACATTTTTTTTGCCAGACATTTATTTTCTATATAAATATCGACAAATGGTCTGAAGCAGTTGTGATTGTGAAACCCTTTCAGCTGACCTTTTGTTGGTATCCAAAATTCCTTCAAACTGACTTTCTAAACCCGAGTTTGAAACTAGAGCCCTCCGCCAACAAAGAAAAAATACTAGCATCCACAAACTTTAATAAATCCCGACAAAGTTGGGATCCACTAAAGCTCCCATCTAAAACCGGACCCCCAAAAAGTGGCATCAGAGATCTTTTAGGTTGTTTGGTTGGTGGATTCGTACCCTGATTCGAATCATAGTTTGTGGTTCGTTACAGTATTTTCTTTCACAAAAAACACACGTAAATCGAGAATGGTTCTGAATCATGATTCTGAATCCATGAACTAAACGTACGCTTAATAGATGATCTTGCTTCTGTTGGCTTAAGGTTGAATATTCTCATATTTTGATGATAACAAGCGCAATGTATTATGTTACTAATAATTCTATTTTGAGGTGTCTATTTAGCATAATTGATAACATAACTCAACTCCAGAAGCATATTGTGGAATACAATGCAAATACATTCAAGTTTGAAAAATGCAAATTGAAGAAGGAATTCAAGGCTTGAAGTGTTGAAATACCAAAGAGCAAGCAAACAAAATCAAGCAAGACAAATACTAATAGGTTTTTATATATCCTTAGTATTGTATTTGATTTTGACATCATACTATCATGATTAATTCTTGTTTAGGCTCATGCACAATCACATTATTCTTTAAAAATGAGACTAAACTAAGTGCATAATGACATTTGGCCTAAAAGAACAATTTTGTGAACGTTTGAGGTAAAGTGTCAACCGGTCGACCTATAGCGTCCGGTGACAGAGAAGGCAAAATGCACCGGTCGACCGGTGTTGCCTCAACCGGTCAACCGCTCCGGTCGACCAATTCTGCTCAACAGATATTCAATAAGACCGTTGAACAGTGAGAATTTAAAATTTGTCTCAACCGGTCAACCGCTCCGGTCGACCAGTACTGAGTAACGGGAAAAAATAAGACCGTTGGAAAGTAAGCTTAAATAGAGAAAAATGATTTTTTTCTTTGCAAAATTTCTTTGAGATAGAGAATTTATTCAGAGCTCACAAATCTCTTAAAATCTAAAAAGGTTTCTCTAAAGTGCCAACATAATCATCATCTACTCTAAATCCTTACTTCACTCTCTCACACATACTTGAGCCTACCTTGGATTATCTTTTGATAGTGTGATTTCATCATCTCCTAGTCATTTCAATTGTGTAAAACCATTGTTAGGAGTGTATAACTGAGAGCTTCACTATTCATAATCATTACTTTGGTATTGGGTTTCTTGGTTGGTCGATCTCCGTAGAAAATCGACATTGTGTAAGAGGTTAGGCGAAGCCTTAGATAGAAAGATCCGCTATCTTATAAGAGGAGTGATCGTACCGGAAAGTCGATCGTATAGTGGAAGAGGTCGAGAGGCGGAATATCTCGGTGACAATGGATGTAGACAAATTTATTTGTCGAACCACTCTAAATCTCGTTTGCATCTCTCTTAACCCTATCTCTCTAATTTCCGCATTTTAAATTTGATAGTTGACATTAATTCATTTAACTCTTGGTGATAAGCTTATTGAACTCGTTATATAATATTAGATTGATTCATCTTGTGCATATCAAGTGTTTGTGCTATTGCATTAACTTACATAATTTTATGCACACCGAATGTTTGATAAACGCACTGTGTTGAATTAATTGTCTATATTTATTTTTAATCTTCAAATAATTGTATAAACTCTCAAAAAATATTTAAAACCCAATTCACCCCCCTCTTGGGTAGTCTTACTAGGGACAAGAATTGGTATCAAAACAAGGTTGCTCAAACTTCCTTAAAAATATTTTACAATCTATAGCATGGCTACTCAAAACTTTCAAAACATGGAAGGTCAATCTACACATAGACCTTCTCTTTTTAATGGAGTTGACTATAATTATTGAAAAATGAGAATGAGAATTTATTTACAATCTATCGATTATGCCTTGTGGCGAATTGTCGAAAATGGTCCGTTTGTTCCCACAAAGAAAAGTGAAGATAAGTTAACTCCTAAGGACCCTAGTGAATTTGATGAAGATGATGAAAGAAAATTATCCTTGAATGCTAATGCCATGAACATTTTGTATTGTGCTCTAGATAGAAATGAGTTTAATAGGATCACTTCATGTAAATCCGCACAAGCCATATGGCACACTTTAGAGGCAATTCATGAGGGTACAAACCAAGTTAAGGAAACTAAGATTAATCATCTTGTTCGTTCATATGAAATGTTTGAAATGAAAGATGATGAATTAATTACCTCTATGTATACATGATTCACCGATATAGTTAACGGTTTAAATTCTCTTAATAGACCATTCAAGGAAAGTGAATTGGTGAACAAAATTGTGAGGTGATTGTCCAAGTCTTGGAACGTCAAGAGAACTATCTTGGAGGAAATGAAAAATCTATCAACACTCTCACTTGATGATTTGATCGGATCTCTAATGACTCATAAACTCTCTCGGATAAAAGACAATGAAGAAGAAGATAAGAAAAAGAAAGGACTAGCATTGAGAGCATCAATTCAAGAAGAAGTTAATGAGCACGAGGAAGAAGAAGAACTTGATCAATTAGACAAAGAGTTGATCTCCCTATTTACCAAGAAGTACAAGAGATTCTACAACAAATTTAATCAAGGCAAGAGCTCAAAGAGAAATGAAGAAAAGGGAGATAAAATAAAAAAGGATGAAATCATTTGCTATGATTCCAAGAAGCCCGTACATAAGAGGACGGAGTGTCCACTCAAAAGGAGCAACAAAAAGAGCTCCAAAAGAGATGAACTCAAGAAGGTTCTCCAAGCAACATGGGATGAATTAGAACTCGGAGAATCCGATGATGATGAGCAAGAAGAAATAGCAAACATGTGCTTCATGGCCATTGATGATAATGAGGTAACCTCTAATTTTAAACTTCATATCGAAGAAAATAGTATTACACCTTTTTCATATGAAGATATAGAACTTGTATTCTCCGAATTACATGAAGAATATAATAAATTTGCTCATAGAAATGCATCTCATAGAAAAACTATAGAACTACTTAAAGAAGAAATCACATTGTTGACAAATGAGAAAAATAATATATTATGTGAAAATATTTTCTTAAAAGAAAAAGTTGATTTGACAACAATCATTTTGAAGTTCACCAATGGAAAGAAAAACTTTGATAAAATGCTTGGTGGACAAAGATGCGTTTTCAACAAAGGAGGTCTTGGTTACAAGCCTTATGTAAAACAAAAATATCTTAAAAACTATTTTATCAAAGCATCAACTTCGGATTCAAAATATGTGTGTACTTATTGCAATCAAAATGGCCACACATCTTTCTCATGTGCCATTAAAAAGAACATATATTTTGAAACCAAACAGGGTTCAAGAACTAACCATCAAGGACCCAAATTTATATGGGTACCAAAAATCACGACTTAATTTTGCCTTGTAGGAGCCATGGGAGGAAAATGGCAAGTGGTTCTTAGATAGCGGATGCTCAAAACACATGACGGGAGACCTTTCCTTACTTAAAAATTTCACAAGGAAAAACGGAGGACGTGTGACATTTGGCGACAACACAAAAGAAAAAATTCTTAGAGTTGGTGATGTCGGTAACAATGCCTCTCCCTTAATTGAAAATGTATTTCTTGTTGATAATTTGAAACATAACTTACTTAGTATTAGCCAATTGTGTGATAAGGGATACCGAGTTATTTTTGAATCATCAAAATGTTTGATTGAAAATGTTTGCAATAATGAAGTGGTGTTTATTGGTGATAGAAGTAAAAATGTTTATACAATAGATATTGACAAATTATCTTGTAAAAATCAATGCATTTCTATTTTAAATGATGATTCTTGGCTTTGGCATAGAAGACTTGGTCATGCTAGCATGCACCTACTTTCAAAACTTTCTAGAAAAGAAGTTGTTAGAGGCTTACCAAACCTCCATTTTCAAAAAGATAAAATTTGCGATGCATGTCAATTTGGAAAGCAAGTTCGAACCTCTTTCAAATCAATTTCAGAAATCTCTACAACAAGACCTTTGCAATTGCTTCACATGAATTTATTTGGTCCATCAAGAACAACTAGTCTCGGTGGAAAACATTATGCATTCGTCATTATTAATGATTTTTCAAGATATACATGGGTAATCTTTTTAACAACTAAAGATTAAGCATTGAAAACATTTTCATATTTTTGCAAAAGAGTTCAAAATGAGCAAGGTTATCTAATTACCACCATTAAAAGTGATCATGGTTGAGAATTTGATAATGATACTTTTGAAATACTTTGTAATGAAATAGGTATAAACATAATTTTTCGGCACCAATAACACCACAACAAAATGGTGTTGTTGAAAGGAAAAATAGAATTTTATAAGAAATGGCTAGGTCAATGTTAAATGAAAATGGATTACCAAAATATTTTTGGGCCGAGGCAGTTAACACTTCTTGTTACATTGTAAATAGAGTTTTAATTAGACCAAAAATGGATAAAACTCCATATGAGCTTTGGAAGGGTAGAAAACCCAACATTGGTTATTTTAGAGTCTTTGGTTGCAAATGTTTTATTTTAAACACTAAAGACAACTTGAGAAAATTTGATGCAAAATCCGATGTTGGAATTTTTATTGGCTATTCTACTACTAGCAAAGCTTATAGAGTATTTAATAAAAGAACTCTAGTTGTAGACAAATCCATGCATGTCGTATTTGATGAAACTAACACTTTTGTGGAGAAAAATCCAGATGATGATGATTTAGGTTTGGAGCATAAAATGTGCAATATGGAGTTGAATGACAAAGAAGTGATGGATCTCAAAGAAAAAGAACCACAAACCTTCAACACACCATAACATCAAGAGGAACAAGCTAATGATTAAAACAAGATAGTACATCCTATCAACTACCGAATGAATGGAGGTATAGTACCTCTCATCCTAAAGATAAAATCTTAGGTGACATCTTACAATGAGTGGTTACTTGATCATCACTTAAAAACGTTTGGAATAACTTAGCTTTTCTTTCACAAATTGAACCTAAAAGTTTTAAAGATGCCGAAAATGATGAATTTTGGATTTTAGCGATGCAAGAAGAGCTAAATCAATTTGAAAGAAGTGATGTATGAGAATTAGTCCCTAGACCTAGTACTCAATCCGTGATTGGCACCAAGTGGGTCTTTAGGAATAAGAGAGATGAGCACGGTGTGATTGTAAGAAACAAGACTAGATTAGTGGCCCAAGGTTTCAATCAAGAAGAATGAATCGATTATAAAAAAACCTTTGCACCGGTTGCTAGATTAGATTCCATTAGAATGTTATTAGCCTTTGCATCCCACAAAGAATTCACTATTTATCAAATGGATGTTAAAAGTGTTTTTCTTAATGGATACATTGTAGAAGAGGTATATGTAGAACAACCACCCGGTTTTCAAGATCACAAGTATCCGGATTATGTCTTTAAATTGAAAAAGGCTTTATATGATTTAAAGCAAGCTCCTAGAGCTTGGTATGATAGACTTAGCAAATTTTTACTCCAAAATGGATTTTCAAACGAAAAAGTTGATACTACACTATTTACAAAAACCAAGGACGATGATCTAATTATTGTACAAATTTATGTTGACGATATTTTTTTTTGTTCTACTAATGTTTTTCTTTGTGAAGAGTTTCAAAGTGCACGCATAGTGAGTCCGAAATGAATATGATGGGAGAGCTAAACAACTTTTTTGGTCTTCAAATCAAACAAACAAAGGAAGGCATCTTCATCAATCAAGCTAAGTATGTCAAAGATCTACTTAAGAAGTTTGACTTTGAAGGAATGAAACCTCTATCTACTCCAATGAGCTCATCTATTAAATTAAACAAGGATGAAAAGCCGTGGACATAACGAAATATCGAGGTATGATCGGATCCTTACTTTACTTAACCGCAAGTAGACTGGACATTATGTATAGTGTTTGTTTGTGTGCTAGATATCAATCAAATCCTAAAGAGTCACATCTAAATGCGGTAAAAAAAAATTTTAGATATCTTAGTGGAACTAAGAGTTTAGGATTATGGTATCCAAAGAGCACACACATTGACTTGTTCAGTTATACGGATGCCGATTGGGCAGACTGCACCATAGGATTTGCACTAGTCTCTTGGTTTAGCAAAAAGCAAAATTCAGTTGCTCTATCAACCGCGAAAGCCGAATATATCTCGACAGCCAGCTGTTGTGCGCAAGTCCTTGGATGAAGCAAACACTTCTGGACCTAGGATTGAGCTATGATCATATCCCTATCATGTGTGATAACACTAGTGCGATCAACCTGTCAAAAAATCCGATTTTGCATTCACGCACCAAACACATAGAGATTAGACATCATTTCTTGCGTGATCATGTACAAAATGGTGATATCACATTAGAATTCATTAGCATTAATCATCAAATTGCATATATCCTTACCAAACATCTAGCTCTTGAAAGATTTGCTTCACTTAGAAGAGGTTTAGGACTGTTAGATGCCACATAATTAAATTTGATCACTTAAGAATTAAGTGTTTGATCTATGATTTGATGATTATTATGCTTAAATAAATTGATATTAACATTTTGTTTGTGTGGTGGTGTATGAGGAAACAAATGTTATATTTGGTTATTGGTTGATTGGGCTTTTTCTTGAAAAATTAACTATTTTCTTCACGTTTTCTTTATATACCGGTTGACCGGAGACAGGGACGTTATAATCAACCGGTCGACCGGTTAAGCTTGATTCGGTCGACCGCACCGGGCGACCGGTGGTGCGTGACAGACACTTTAAAATCAATTCTAAAATTTCTTTTTTCACTCATTCCCACTCAAGCTCGAACCCTAGGCGACAAAAACACCCCCAATTCACAACATTCCTTAAAATCATCCAAATTTCATCAAATTTCCTCCACAATCATATTCAAATCTCTCAAGAAACATATTTCCTTTTCACATTCTCTTTTCTTTCCACTCTTTCACAAATTTCACTCCCAATCCACTCCAATCCGAAATCACCCACCAAGTGTTCAACGAATTGCTTCAATGGCTTCATGGGCTCAATCATCACATAGCAAAGGAAAGAATGTGAAAGCTACTTCCTCTGGTCTACGAAAGAAGGTATCAAACGATGAATTCAATTCTCATAACTTTAAACTCTTTGAGAAAAAATCTATTATAGAAGGAAAATTTATGGATTTTGGTGAGTTTAGGGAGTTAAATATTGAGAGATTGTTTGAGATTTTAGGTTGGAAAGCATTTGTGGAGGTTAAGGAAGTAGTCTACCCGAGGTTAGTAAAAGCCTTTTATGCACATATGCAATACACTACTTGTGAAACCAACATCAAAATAACCTACACTCTTAAGGGACAACGTATAGAACTTGATAGAGATGTGATCTCAGAAATTTTTGGGATTCCGAATGTTGAAAGATGTATGCATACTTATGACTCTTGAGCTTATTGTGGAGAAACGATGTCAATGATTATTATGGAAAGAGCCACAACTCAAGGGAGCGATGAAGATGATAATGAGGCTCTACCCGCAAAGTCGAAAGCCAATGAACTACCCCTTAGGAGTAGAATCATTCATCACATTATCTCAAACAATATCACTCCTAAAGGATGGCATAGGGATGAGGTTTCATTCACCGATCTCTATCTTATATTATACTTTCTCGAAGGTATTCGGACAAATCTTTCTTATTTGATCCTTCACAAGATGGTTGATGGAAATAATTTAGCTATGGATCCTAATATTCCTTATGGGATAGTACTAACAAAGATCTTTCGACATTTCAAAGTAAATCTTGATGACGAAACCGAAATTAATCCACCTAAATCTGATTACAATAAAACTACAATCAAACTCATAGGTTACAAGTTTGAAAATGTAAGGTGGATTCCCAAGAAAAGGACCAGAGTTGAGGATGAAGGATGCGAAAAAGATATTGGAGGTAGTTCAACTCGGATCAATGACGATGCTTTCAATAACCTTTATGGACGGATTGAGTCTCTATGTGCGAGTCATGAGGAGCTTAGAATGCAACTAAACATTGGCATTCAAAGTCTCTACTCTTTTGTTGACTCAAGCATTTTCAACCTCCGGAACGATCTTCTCCAGCAATTCCAAGCTCATCATCAAGAAAACGCCGAAACTCAAGCACAAATTCTCAAACAACTTCGTCGTCTTTTGATAGTTCTTTCATTGTTAATGATTAATGTCACTCATCTGATGTTACATTTCCTTGATGATTCATGTCACATTTTCTTTCTTCCATTGTCACTTGATGTTATGATTTGATGAATTTTTCTTTTTGTTGATGACAAAAGGGGGAGATGGAGTGATTGTTATTTGTTGTTTAGTCTATTGTCACTTAATATTCCTATTTGTTGTTTAGTCTATTGTCACTTGATGTTCCTATTTTGTTGTTTAGTCTATTGTCACTTGATGTTCCTATTTTGTTGTTTAGTCTATTGTCACTTGATGTTCTATTGACACTCTGACACTGCTTAAAAATAAGGGGGGGGAAGACATAAAAATGATCATTGAGGCATTTTCTTTAATGGCTTAATAAATTAAGAGGGAGAATATTTTCAAGTGAGTATCAAGTGATTAAATAAGGGGGAGACATACACTTGTAAAGGAGAACATGGTATTGCCCCTATTATCTTAGCAATCAAGTGTTTGTCATCATCAAAAATGGCAAGATCGTTGGCCCAAGGTTGAATATTCTCATGTTTTGATGATAACAAACACAATGTATTATGTTACTAATGATTCTATTTTGAATTGTGTATTTAGCATAATTGATAATATAAATCAACTCAAGAAGCATATTGTGGAATACAATGCAAATACATTCAAGTTTGAGAAATGCAAATTGAAAAAAGAATTCAAGGCTTGAAGTGTTGAAATACCAAAGATCAAAAGCAAATAAACAAAATCAAGCAAGACAAGTACTAATAGGTTTTTATATCTCCTTAGTCTTGTATTTGATTTTAACATCATACTATCATGATTAATTCTTGTTTAGGCTCATGCACACACTCACATTATTCTTTAAAAATGAGACTAAACTAAGTGCATAATGACATTTGGCCTAATAGAACAATTTTGTGAAGGTTTAAGGCAAAGTAAGTGTCAACCGGTCGACCTATAGCGTCCGGTGACAGAGAAGGCAAAATGCACCGGTCGACTAGTGTTGTCTCAACCGGTCAACCACTCCGGTTAACCGGTTCTGCTCAACAGATATTCAATAAGATCATTGAACAACGAGAATTCAAAATTTGTCTCAACCGGTCAACCGCTCCGGTCGACCGGTACTGGGTAACGGGCAAAAAAATAAGACCGTTAGAAATTGAGCTTAAATAGAGAAAAATCATTTTTCCCTTCTGTGGATTTTCTTTGAGATAGAGAATTTATTCAGAGTTCCCAAATCTCTTAAAATTCAAAAAAGTTTCTCTAAAGTGCTAATATAATCATCTTCTCTAAATCCTTACTTTACTCTCACACATACTTGAACTTACCTTGGATTATCTTTTGATAGTGTGATTTCATCATCTCCTAGTCATTTTAATTGTGTAAAACCATTGTTAGGAGTGTATAACTGAATGCTTCACTATTCATAATCATTACTTTGGTATTGGGTTTCTTGGTTGGTCGATCTCCGTAGAAAATCAACATTGTGTAAGAGGTTAGGCGAAGCCTTGGATAAAAAGATCCGCCATCTTATAAAAAAAGTGATCGTACCGGAAAATCGATCGTATAGTGGAAGAGATCGAGAGGCAGAATATCTCGGCGACAGTGGATGTAGACAAATTTATTTGTCTTTGCTATCTCTCTAATTTTTGCATCTCTCTTAACCCTATCTCTCTAATTTCCGCACTTTAAATTTGATAGTTGACATTAATTTATTTAACTCTTGGTAATAAGTTTATTGAACTCGTTATATGATATTAGATTGATTCATCTTGTGCATATCAAGTGTTTGTGCTATTGAATTAACTTTACATAATTTTCTGCACACCGAATGTTTAATAAACGCACTGTGTTGAATTAATTGTCTATATTTGTTTTTAATCTTCGAATAATTGTATAAACTCTCGAAAAATATTTAAAATCCAATTCACGCTCGTCTTGGGTAGTCTTACTAGGGACAACAGCTTCTAAAGAACAACAAAGCTATTATGATTAAAAAAAAGGTGTAAGTTTCACACAGCTATATTTTTTCTATTGGTAGATTGAGCTCCCAAACATATCAAGAAGTCAAAAAATACAGTTGACATGAAAAGAAAATTACTCAGAACATAAAAATCCTATGTAATAACATGTTGAGGTTCAGTATGTTTGAGCAATCCAGTGCATTAATCAATGGCAATAATGAGGAAACCAACAGATACATACATGAGAAAAACCGGGTAAAGCGCGAGAGCTTTTCTCCTTGGGTTGACTGCTGAACTCATGAAAGGATATGCTGCCCAAGAACTCCAAGCCAATGCTACACATACCACAACCAATTTCACTATCACGTTGTCCTTCAACATACAGATTAGGGCGCCAATGTCCAGAGGGAATAAGCAGTATCCCAAAAGGCTCAGACTCTGGAAGAAAATTATGTGCCCGCCCTGCAATACAAACACAGGTTGAAGTCCGCCATCTAACAATGGATTCAGGGTTTTACTTCCTTGACCCAGTTATTTAGGTCATCATCGCAGGTATTTTGTATATATCAAATCCCGACAAAAAAACATTTATATCACCGGATCTCTCCCACTACAAGAGAAATGTTCAACTTAATTCAGAACTTCTAAAGCGCCCTGAAAAGGAGACTTAAACACAAATCAGTAAATTGATTTCCAGAATATTTATACATGTTCTAATGCCAACAGGAATTAGGAAGCATGTGCATGTGTGCTTTAAATCTCCCAGGGTATGCTTTCAGTAGCATGTAGATATATCCGTTATGAATACAAGAGAAGAGAGGAGGAGGGTGAGAGAGAGAGAGAGAGAGTTACCAGGAGCAGCACATTCAATGTTAAAATCACAGCACCGGCAGCTAGCAGAGCAAATGCAACAGCAAAAACTTCAGACTGGAAAAAGAAGTAGAAATATTTTCAGCAGTGAAATAACCAAATTAAACTAGGTATAAATGACAGTGAAATAAAAAATACTTAATGCAATGTACAAATAATTGGAAATCAAAACAAAATTGTCACATCCTCACAACACTGAATGTGTAAACTTATCCTTCAATCTCAATATCTCGAAAGAACCTTACCCTTGAATCTTAATTTCACAAGACCATAGTTATTAAGTAGAGTGGCATTGCAAAAAAACACTAGCTCTTATAAATCAACTTACTAAAGAAGGCAGATTCCTATACTCGCAACAATTCGAGGTTAAGTATTTATCTTACGTGTCGTCAGGTTCGGTGAACCTTTATGAATGCAACAAGTTTTAAGATCCATTCTAATGTTTCCTAAGACCTTCATGACAGATAAAACATGTAAACATCTTGAAGGACAACAAGACATTTGGGAAACTACCAATTTAGCAATCCAACATTTACAACAAAATATTTCCTATCCATGCCTACTTGTGCAGTTCTCAAGCGGATTAAATCATAATGTGATAAACAACCTTTGATGAGTTCCAAGTCACAAAGGGCATCATCTGAAATAAAGGGGCCTAATCTAAACAATCATAAATCCACAATAGACATTTTAGAAAAGGTGGTAGTCCGGGAATTAGCAAAAGCTAAAATTTTCTATGTACTTTAAAAAGAAAGTCATGATTATAAAGCTTCGGAAAAAAAAAAATCCCATTATCACGAGAAATCACCCCGTCTACTTGATAAGACTTCAGTGTCATTTAATTGTTTTGATCTGATAACGTCCTATTCCAATAAAATCTGTAATGCATTGAACATGCAGTTGAAACTGTGGCATGTAACTTTTCTCATGGGTAAGCGATGTAGAGATCCTTAGTATCATTGCTAGGGCACAGAAGTTCTAATCCTCTGCAAACTGTTGTTGGAGGTCCGCAGCTAATGTGGCACTCCCAATATAACTTTCATTTTCTTTCTTTACCTGCAATGCATGTGTATGCAGGGCTCATAGACGTGCCAACTTTGCAGCCAAACTGGTGTGTGACAGTATCAGAAAGGTTTAGTACAATTTCATACAAATTTCATTCTCCCTCTTAGCAGGTAGGAAGGAAGGAAGGACATAAGTATACATTTATCAGACGCATTAGTTGATCAAAACCTAAGTCTATCACCTCAAAGTAACTGTGGAAGTTGATAAAATAAGAGTGATCTATTCCAAGAAATGAATATGCGGAAAATGAGTTGAAAGCAAGAAAAAGAAGTAAGTTTGACATCCACCTATCCGCATCCATGGAAAGCACATCAGACAACTGAAACTCATAGGAACCAGGAAACATTTAGATCTCATACCATACAAGATCATAATATGTTCAACAGTCAAAAGGAATCGAATTTAACACATAAATCATGGCCTTAATGTAATTGCAGTGTGACACTGAATTGAACAATGAAATACAACCTTAGGCAACTCAAATTGTTTGCCATACATTTAAATTCTATATAGAGTTTATAAAGAAAATAGGGAAATTAAATAAGAACAAAACCCCTTCAGACCAAACAACTCAAAGACCGGAAAATAAATAGAAGTAGGTGCACACTTGCAATACTAACAAAGTGCCTAGCTAATGGCCCTGCAAAATTTATAGGTGCTAGCACACTCTGAAACACACACTCAGGAAAGAATTAGATAACTAGAAACACACTGGCTTTACAAAATTCCTTGTCAGTGTTCTTGAAAATGTCAAAAATGCTTTAGAATAAAATAACACTTAACGCAATATATCTAGCAAATAAAATTTTAGCCCAATCGCCAATAAATAAGGCGCCTCAAGAAAGAGGGAAGCCAATGATACAGTATTGTAAATCTCACTGTTTTGGAAGCATGCAGCACAAAAAATGTAAACAATCAGGTCCTTATTCATTAATCCACAAATCATTTTATTGTGCAATAAAGATTGGGGCTTACATAATATTCTGTGCAAGGCCCCTTGCATTCCTACTCAATGTAAGCAATCTTCAACAAGCTCTCATTCCTCAAGGCAGCTAGATTTTAGGTTATACTTCTGTTAAGAGATTCTGTGTTGAAAAACAGTTTCATAGATTTCTTAAATTTCTCTAGGATGTAGTCTGTGGGATCAAATAATAAACTACTGAAAGACCCCAAATCTTCACCATAGAACGACAAAGCAAACTACTTTCAAACCCTAATATCAATAGACAAACAAATAACCGAGATCCATCATTTCCCCATATGTATGCAGTGTTTGCAAAGCAGTTTTTGTAAGTAATATGTTCCCTCAAAGGAAAAATCGCACAAAAAGTCATATTTCACACGGTTACAGGACTTCCATGACAACTTTCAAAACTATCTTTAAGGTTTCTAAAATTTAGGTAAGGTTTAATCGATTTTAACCGATAGAATTTCTAAAGCTTTTGAATGAGGGAGATCAACTCTTGATAACAGATAGCTTCACTCATGAATTCGTTTTAACTATCTAACCGTACAAACCATAACTGCTCAAAAGAATAGCCAACTAGAATCAGATCATTGAAATATTCCTCTAAATTCCAGGCAATAATTCTCCACAAATCCTCTAATGCATCAAATTCTATCCAAACTAAGATCTCACCTTTCAAGTGCTGGATTCTGAATTAATAAGATAATAGATTCAAACTCATAAACCCTAAACTGATGATATTCGAATCCATCTGAAAAGCTTCTCAATTATAAAAAGCCGAAAAGCTTTGATCTATCACAGCCCGTAAAATTTCCCACACTTTTGCATGATGAGGATCAATTCTTTGATAACTGATGACTTTACTCATAGATAAGGTTAACTAGCCAAAATAAACTCAGCTCATTGAAATATTCCACAGAATTCTCGGCAATAATTCCTAACAAATCCTCCAACGAATCCAATTCCGGCAACACATCTCTCAAGTAAAACTAAGATCTCATAAACCCTAAACTGATTCCCAATATTCAG
The DNA here is from genome assembly GCF_000414095.1 of Morus notabilis. NCBI lineage: Eukaryota > Viridiplantae > Streptophyta > Magnoliopsida > Rosales > Moraceae > Morus > Morus notabilis. The sequence goes on along the minus strand of NW_010359982.1, from coordinate 584 downwards.
ATCAAAAACCAAATTGATATCTCGAATTCCTAATTTTACCAGTCAATCTACACAGTATAACAACTAAAAGAGGGAATTGAATTCCGTGCGCGTACCTTCTTGACGGAGGCAGACCACGAGAGCGTGAGACCAAGGAACACGATGAAGAAGAAAGGTCCCCAAAGATCCCAATCCCTCAAGGCTTTCCCCGGATCCTCGCGGAAGGGGTTCGGAAACACCACGAGCTTCAAGTTGCTGACGATTCTCGACAGATCTCTCTTTACCGTGTCCCAGACGGGCTCCGTCAGCGTGTTCGGCAGCGAGCCGAACCCGGCGGAGGCAATGCTCGGCCGTCCGTCGCCGGAGGAAGAAAGCGGCGGCGCGACGGGGATAGGGACAGAGACGGAGGGCGGCTTCTGGTTGGAGGTCGTCGACGAGGGAGGCGGAAGAGGAGGGAGGTTGGATTGCATGAACGGCGAGGAGGAGACGGGGATCGAAGCCCTGGGAGGGCTCGGAGGTCTGGCCGGGAGGACGGTGGCGGGGCCGGACTGGACGCTGGCGTTGATGAGGTTCTCGATCTCGTCGATGTCCGATTGGGACGACGG
>NW_010359981.1:14923-31092 GCF_000414095.1 Morus notabilis | reverse complement strand
AAAAAAAAAAGAAGAGGAAAATTGTTAAACCCTGTCTAGCATGATCTTTTAGCATACCTGGACGCCAGAAACTAGTGAACCAGCCAGAATGCCGGCAAGAGTTGCGACTCCAAAGAAAGTTCCGGCAATGAGAGGCGTAAGCATAACCAATGCACCAGGTGGGATCATCTCCCTGAGTGAGGCATCAGTAGAAATCTTAACACAGCTTGCATAGTCTGGTCTGGCTCTACCTTCTAATAGCCCTGGAATGGAATTGAATTGCCGTCGAACTTCCTCAACCATCTTGAGAGATGCACTTCCCACACTCTTCATTGTCATGGCAGAAAACCAGTAGGGAAGCATGGCCCCAACAATCAAACCAATGAAGACTTTAGGGGTCAAGACATCTACAGCCTTTATGCCAGCTCTGCTCACATAGGCACCAAATAAAGCAAGAGAAACAAGTGCAGCTGATCCAATAGCAAATCCCTGGAAAAAAAATGGAAATTACAGTAAATGACAGCTTTCTGGAAAGAACTAAAACAAGGGTATGAAATTGATTGTAGTAAAATAGCAAGTTTTGTGCTTTATCTAAGAAAAAAAAATTTAGAAATTGCAGCAAATGACATTTATTAGAATATATGAGAGGTAACAACGACGTACAACAGTAAAACAGTTCTAGGGAGGAAATGAGTCTTGAGGCTATTTTGGGGATTTTGAATTTTTTGTGTAAAAGATGTTTATCAATTTCTATATCTAGAAATTTATGGTAATATCTTTTTTCCCCTCCCAAAATGTGTTAGTTCCCACATTCTCCCACACCAAAACAAGAAAAATCAAGTGTAGTACTAAAAATAAAAAATAAAAAGAAAAAAAACAATGCCTTTGGATAAGCAAAATTACAGAAGTTCACCTTGCCAATGGCAGCAGTGGTGTTTCCAGCAGCATCTAAAGCATCTGTTATCTCGCGTACTTTGCGGCTCATTCCAGCCATTTCTGCGATTCCACCAGCATTGTCGCCTATAGGGCCATAAGCGTCGATTGCAAGACTGGTGGCAATGGTGCTAAGCATTCCTAAAGCAGCCACAGCAATTCCATACATTGCAGCCAAGCTAAAGCTCACATAAATGGCAACTGCAATGGCAAATATGGGGATGATGACGGATTTGTATCCGAGGGCCAAGCCGAAGATGACATTTGTTGAGGCACCAGTCCTGCAGGAGTCTGCCACATCTTGCACTGGACTGCAAAATAAACATTGTAACATTTATATTTTATGTGAAGAAAACAGCATCTCAAATACACAAGTATAACAAGAACAAGATTAGAAACCTGTAAGCATTGCTAGTATAATACTCTGTTATGTATCCAATTGCAAGTCCAGCCCATAATCCAATTGCAACACAAGAGAAAAGATGCCTGCATTTTCACATGCGATTTTCAGATAACAATGCTAAAGATTTTTTGGCAAGCCAAAGCAAGCAGGGGGAATTGCATACCAGTTCTTGACAATTTTGGCAGTTCCAAAGTCGAAAAGAGTGAATTCTGATGGCAAAGCAAAGTAGGTGACAATGGCAATCCCGGCTGTCATCAATATTGTTGAGATGAGAAGTTGCCGCTTCAAGGTCGATTCAATCTTGCTTATGCTCTTGATTTCGAAGAGATCGGTCGCGAAAAGAGTTGTTATCAAGCAAACCACAATCCCCATTGAGCTTATGATCAGAGGGTAGGACATGGCTGTGTAGTCATGGTGTGTGCCAAAGGATGAAATGGAGGCAACAAAGAGTGCTGCGCAGGATGCCTCAGCGTAGGATCCGAACAGGTCAGACCCCATCCCTGCAATGTCTCCTACATTGTCCCCCACATTGTCTGCTATAACCTGAAAAGAAAATGCAAGCAAGAAACATAAGATTCTCGTTTATGGGGTTTGAACCCGTGACCTCCTACTATAATACTATGTTAGTTTACCGATTCTTTCAAAACCTTTACACTATTAAGAGGTGGACCAACAATAGTTTATATTTTAATAATAACATTAGAGTGCCATTAAGAATCTAAAATTGCTACAAAGAGAGTCAAGAGAGAAAGTTACAGCTGGGTTTCGTGGATCATCTTCGGGGATATTTTTTTCAACTTTGCCAACAAGATCAGCACCAACATCAGCTGCTTTTGTGTATATCCCTCCACCAACTCTTCCAAAGAGCGCCATTGAAGAGCCTCCAAGTCCATACCCGGTAATCGATTCGTATAGTCCTTCCCAGTCATCACCATAGTACAACTTAAACAAATTGATGGAGACATAGAGTACTAAAAGTCCATTGGCAGCAAGGAGAAAACCCATCACAACTCCTGACCTGAAAGCAGTAACGAAGGCCTTCCCAACACTCTTCCTTGCTTCAAGGGTCGTTCTAGCATTGGCATAAGTTGCGATTTTCATACCAAGAAAACCCGAAAGGACAGATGTTAAAGCACCAAGCAAGAAGGCAATGGTAGTGAAGATGGCATTGGCTAAGGCTGGTTTACAAGTGTTCCCAATGTTGTAAGTGCAGGGCTCACTTTTGGTACTGAAACCCTTAACCGAGCCAAGGAAGAGGAAGATAATCACTCCGAAAACTCCCATGAAGATACTGAGATATCTATACTCAGTGAACAGAAAAGAAGTTGCCCCTGAAAACATAATTCAATCAGAACTAAAGATTAGTAAGTAAATCATGGTTTAAGCACTGCAATAGTGAATCAACCATATGTAATTGGACAAGTGGTTTTGTGTTCATTAACAAGAGAATTGTCCACACTCCGGAGTAGAGCATAATGCAGCTGAGAAAGTTATAACAACATTATTGTAAAAGAAAATCACGTGTGTTCATTAACAAGAGAATTGTCCACACTCCGGAGTAGAGCATAATGCCGCTGAGAAAGTTATAACAACATCATTGTAAAAGAAAATCACATACGTTTCTTTCTCAGCTTTCTTTGCTCTTTAACTTATTTTCTCTCTCTTTGTGCTATACAAGAGGCCAAGGCTCTAATGTTACTAGAGTGGAAAAAGATAAAGACAAAGAGGGTAAGAGAGTTAGAATAAAATCTATGACTTGCGAGTCAATTAGAGATTGTAATGGCAATATTGTTTTTTTGGAATAATTGACATTTTCAAAAGCTAATTCTAACACATAAAGATAAAGGGACATTACTATAACTTGTCTCTCACTATATGTGTGAAGAGATACTTTCACAATTGAAGGCTTAGGACTTGGAGTACTCACAGCATTAAATTCAAATTGGCGATCGAAAAAAAAAAGTAAAAATTTTAAGGTTATAGGAGAAGAGTTTGTAGTAGGTTATAACAATTCTAAACTGTGAGATCACTTTATAATCAATAAAAAGATTACATGACAATTTAATGAAATGTGATGAAGATTTAATGCTTTAAATCTGTATCCTATCTGTGAGGTATATTTTCATACCCTACCGGATAATTTTACTCGTATAGACTCAATATTTCTTTCTTGGCCTAACAAAGAATGAGCCAAGAAAATAAGACAACAATATGGATTTGTATTTTTACAAGTGATCCACATGGCAATACTCATCATGTTTATAGTCGATTCTTCTACAAGAACGTATCCTAGAAAGAAGCTCATGAAACATTTGGAGGAAAAACATAGGTATTACAAATAGTTTCAGATATTGGTAAAAAAGAAGGGGAAAAGACCCAAAAAAAAAAAAAGATGACTAAGCAAGCAGATATACACAAGGGAGAATATCAAAACTATAGCTTTATTGCAAAATCAGAAGAAGGCAGATATGCATGCGCGTAAACTAATCTCCTCTAGACAAATATTTATCACACACACAAAATCGAAATTTAAGGAATGTGGTTGCATTAAAATATAGAATAATACCCTCTTTTGGGTATTAGAATAAACAAAAACTCAATCTTCTTTATACATTTTTCTTTTCATGAATAGTTTAGTTGAATGAGATACAAAACAATATTGAATCATAAAAAGTGATGAAAAGTTCGTAATCAGCAAAATAAAAGCCAAAACTTATTTAAATATTGAAAAAAAAAAAAAAAACGATTCGAGTATCAAACACAATCACCAAAGAAAACAAAGGAAGAATTCTTTGATAAAATATGAAAAAAATATCTACTGCGGGAAATATACTGTTTTCAACTGTCAAACCTTTATAATATACCTTTAGTTTTGCACACTTTTTATTTTTATTTTTAATAATATATATGATTTTGACAGTTGAGAAACCTGTACTACAGATTGAAATTCTTGTCGTATAAAAGATAGGGAAAAGAAAAATAAACTGACCAACAGAGATGGCATTCTGAATTTCAGCACACTTGATGGTAACCTCAAGAGTGTCAACACCTTCTTCTTGGTCTGCTCCAATCAGCCTATCTGTGATGCCATCGTGTTCCTCACCAGACCCAACAGAAACTTTAATTCTTGACACCAAGAACCACTGAAGCAGAGCAAATCCAATCCCAACCAAAGCAGCCAAAGGTATCACAACCTGAGTAACTCCCTCACTCAACAAACCCATTTTCTTAAAAAAAAAAAACAAAACAAAAAAACAAAAGAAAGTCTAGCAATTAATGTTTTGATCTCAAACTCTCAAAGAATATACAGCACAAGAAAGCAAATGCTGGGGTTTAAATGTGCAGCCACTGAAAGAAAAAATATGCAATGACATGACATGTCCCAAGGAAGATTTCATTGGTTTTGCATGGCCATTGGAATACATGAAACTATGTGGTTTTGAAAATCTGGTGAGACTTTATGGAAGTTTCTTTTTATGACCTTGGATTTCAAAAAACTGGTTGTTTTGATTTGCTTCTAGTTGGTTTTGTCAAGGCAGTATATTTTGGACTTTACTTTTCATTTCCTGTCACTGTGAATGAGAGAAGTTGGCCCAATCAGAATAAGGAAGATGAATAACGCCAAAATAGGTAATTACTTTGTAATTCACCAGGTGTAATCTCAATGGTAGTTCCTAAGCCTGATTGAAGTTTGAAGACACGTACACAACTTTCGTCATGGTTAATTACTTTGAATAACTTTGATGGCGTCCCTAGATTTTCCAATAAATCTATTATATAAGTTTGTCTAGTAAATACTAAAACTATGTACAAAACAACTTTTTGCTTGTAACTATGTACAAAGCAATTGAATGGTCAAAATATGTTATATTTTCTAAAGGTGTACACATTTTCATCACAGAATCTAGAACTCAACCTTTACTTTTATATCTTGAAACTATTAGATTGTTTAATTTGTTAATTTGAGTTTTTATATGTGATTTAATATGAGATTTTTTTATTATAATAAAAAAAGTTAGATATGACTGTTTCTAAAAAAATTTTATTATAATAAAATTTAAATTCTAAACTCGAATAAATGAAATGAACGGGACAATATTTTTAGAATCCTTCTCCGGTACTGTACCTTTTTGGACCCGGTATGTTCTTTTTTTAATTCCCGATTGATCAAAATCATTCAACGGAAAAGTCTAAGCATTTTCTGTACAATCTTTTTAAGGGTTTTATCATCCAAATTTCTATTTTTAATAAAAATTTAACTTGTGATCTGTATTTTGTGAAAAAAATATTATAACGAATCACGAAACATAATTCAAATTAAAAAACGAATCCCCCAACTAAACAACCTCTTACTCTTCTTCTCTCCTCAAATCCCTTCCTTATTATCCTATTGACCTGCGTTCTCCCAAATTGACCATACCCACTCACAAACTTTCAATATCTTCCTCCTACTATCGATCTCCATTGTGATCCAAAAATTAATTTAAAGCATACAAGTGAGAATGTGTCATATTTTTATCTTCTTTGATTTCTCATGGGTATATTTCGTTGTTTACTCAGTTTGGAGTCTACAAAATAAAACCATCAAAATAAATTTGTAGGACTGTCGAAGATAGATCTGAATGCCTCTGAAATAGATTTCTCATGGCCATGGGTATTTTACAATCTGGATAAGTTCTCGGTGTGAATCAGAGCTAGGAAAAAGAAAAAAAGAAAAAAACTTTGATCAATGGACCTCACTATCGAAATAACCACTTTCCAATCATCCACCCTAAGAAATTTGTAGCACTACCGTTCAATCTCTCAAATCGCACTCGTTGTCGCAGAATCCACCACCCCTTGTCGCTGGCGAAAGCCATACCAGAGCTTGCAACCCTTCGTCGCTAAGTCCAAACCACCAGTTCAAGATTCTAGCGAGCAGGAGAGACAAGAGAAGGGAAGGAAGAGACTTTCTAATTTGGATTTTAAAATTTGATTTGAGATAATTTTGCTAAATTAGGGTTTGGAATTAAGAAAAACAGATGAATCAATAGGGATTTTTTTTTTCTTTTTTTTTTTGTCCAAATGAGAAAAAACGTGAATGTGGTTTGATAAGTTATGGGACGTTTGGAATGAGGATTCGGGCCATGATTTAAATTATAGTTCGTGATTTGTTACAGTATTTTCTCTCATAAAAAATACACGTAAAACGAAAATAATTTTGAATCATAATTTTAAATTCATAAACTAAACGCCCTCTTAATGTGGTGTTATCACCTTCCAAAAACGTGTCCTTTCAAGTTTTTTCCAATTAATTTTGGTATTTCATTCTGGTATGTAAACTTGCATTGTCTGCAGTGGGGATTTCGATTTTCTCGTGAAGTGAAGAAGAATGGATGGGGAAATTAGCAAGAAGAACGAGACAACTGGGTCCAAATAAAGGGGTTGTTCTTTTGTAATAAAACTCAGAAAAAATTTAAACTCAAGTTACAACTTTATTTAAATTCACATTTTTTTAAGTTCCAACTTTATTTAATTTTATTCAAGTTACAACTTCAACTCAAGTTATAACTCAAATTCAACTTAAAAATAACATTCAAGTCACACTCTAAAAGAACAGGCCTAAAAATCTAACTTCAATAGGATGCTTGCATGTGCATGATAATCAAGTGAACCTTCATAATTAGAGCCAATAATAATGAAGTCAAACTCATTTTTAAGTGGCCTATCCGTAGTCCAAAAGTAATCTTTAATGTTGTTTGTCAGGAGAGAGAGAGAGTATTAAAAGGATGGATGATAATTATTTATAAAATTATTATATTGTTTATTTAGATTATTTATTAATAATTTATTTTAAGAATAAAACAGTCTTTTAGATATAAAAATTGATGGATTCTATGAATCCTCTCACAAATAAAAGGATCTAATTTTGTGGGCCCATGTGGATGTGCTCTCCCTTCGTTTCTCTTCTTTCCCTAAATAAATGATTTGCTCTCTCTTTCCACCCCTCTCCATTCTTCAATCCATCTTTCCAACTAAACACACTCCAGTGAAAACCATTTCTCCTTAAAATTAGCTTACTAAAAAATTACTAACTATGTAAAAATAAAACACATAAAAACCAAAAAACTAATATAAGCCTTTTAGAATTGTACATTAATGTTTTTTTTTATTAAATGCAAATTCATTAATGACAAGACCGTTTCTGTGTCTATTAGAACCCTAGAAGAGACTCAAAGTTCTGACTAATTTCTGCCCTTTGTTTTCTCGTAAATCATGACTGTTTCTTAAAGTGTTGTAAAGGCATTTATGTAAAATCCAATATACCTTTCATTCATTCATTTTTTTTTCTATTCATAGGAGATCTAATTGGCAATAGAGAAATAATAGGAAAAGAAAGAGAAAAATATAGTTACATATAGGACAGAATCAACATTATCTTATTATGTGCATTTCTTTTTTTGAAGCCTTGAAGGCTAAACACAACTTGAACATAACATGCTCAGGAAAGTGGCAGCTCCAATCCAAACAAGGTCACTATTATATATGTAGTGAAATGTGTACACATGCGAGGAAAAAGGATTGTCTAATTTAACATATTTGTAAGAAATAATCCAAGAGAAAATTCATGCTATATCCATTCGAAGAAGAAAACACAGTGTTTTGTCTAAACTAAACTGCTACCGGATTGCTCCACGTGTCCTTAGATGATGCAGAGTCTGCTTTACTCTTCTAACAGGTCATATATATATGTAAGTATGAGATCAGAATTAGGGTTGAGAGCGTCGGTGAAAATCAGAGAGAGCTTTCTTCTTGTAATCGAGAGGTTGATGCTGATTCACGGCGGAGAGAAACCAGTACACGGTGAGTGAAAGGGGTTTTGATCAAAGAGTGTTTCGGGTGTGAGAAAATAGAAGAAATTGGGATTTCTTCTGGGGTATTTTGTTGTTCTCTCGGGAAACACTTTGTTTTTCCTCTTTGGGTTGGTTATCTGGTTTGTGTATCCGATCTCAAATTTGAGAGGATCTTTTTGTGTAAATCTTCTTCTCTATAGTGGATTGAGTTCTTGTGGAGGAGCTCAGCAGGATTAGGTCAAACTATTTTGGCCGAACCTGGGTAATCTGGTTGTGTTATTGTTTCTCCTGTTTTCTTGATTGTTCATCTTTATATTTCTGATTGTGTTGGTCTCGTTCCAACAATATTCTATTCTATTTAATTTTAATGTTTTCACAAGACAAGTTGTTCCATCAAAATTATTCTTTATTAGGTTAGATAACATGATGCAAAAACAAAATGTGAGTGTTTATATGTATTACAACCAACAGTTGTCACGCCCCCCAAACGGGGTGGGTGACGTGGAGCTTGATTAAGGGTTAATAAAGCAGATTCCTAGACGAGCCCCACTCAACTACATTTAAAATATAATAAATTTCTAAATCCCGAGCCTCTGACAACATAGGGCTCCACCCCACAGGACATACAGTATCGTACATACACGCACATGTAAATAATCATTACAACAGACATCAACCACAGTCTAGTTAATCCAAATATTCGAGAGTTTACAGAATTCTCAATCCCTTACATTTTATTCCAGAGGATGATCACAATCCTCACTTGATTTCAACAGCAGCACAACTCAGCTACTCCGTAGCAAATATCCAGCTACTGTGCACCGCTCCTAGAATCTCGTGGGAGGGGTTTAATACATTTAAAACGTAAAATGTGAGCGAAAGGCCCAGTAGGATATAATTTGAAATGACTTAAAAATAAATGAATATATAAATGTGCGAGTAAATAAATAAATGGATAAGTGAATAAATAGACATTCAGTTCCAACAGACAACCAGAACCTCACATCCTTTTTCTCCGAGAAAATAAATGTAAAATCTCCATATTACAAGCTTTAGCAAGTAATTAGTACAAATTACTTACCTAACCAAGTACCTCGCATACCTGGATCGAGTTTCAGGTTCTGCCCCCGAGGATGCACTCTCCGCATCCTATCTAGGCTTACAGCAATAGACTCTCTTACCAGTTCACAAGATCTCTTAGTTTAAGAAATCATTAATTAAATTTCTGAAATCGTTATTATGATCCCACGAACTACTCAAACTGCGGGCCCCATGACTGGGCAAGCCATGAGGTTCCATGACTGGACAAGCTATAGATTCCATGGACTAGGGCTGGCAAATCGTGTCGACGGGTCGTGTTAGTGTCGGGTTGAAGAAATTTTTTTTTGAAAAACTCCCAACACTAACACGACCCGTGACACGACGGGTTGAGAAAACACTAACACTAACATGACTCATCCAGACACGGATTGACACTAACACGACCCGTAATAACCCGTGAATTAGGACTCGAAATTCACCCGCATTCCTGACCCGAAATCGACCCGAACCCGTAATAGATATGTCACTTTTTTAAACAATTTGAAGCACTAAAATTACATTAAAAACACTAAAATTACATTAAAAACAACATGAATTAGATATGTCTTCAAAATAACGTCTAACTACATACCAAAGTCCAATAAAATAACAAAGTTCAATCGGATAACCAACTCCAACTAAATAATAAAGCTAGAATTATCTTCCAAGTGTTCAAGAGTTAAGAGCAACCGAGTTTGAAGCTTGAGCATTATCATTCAAGCTAAGAGAAACTACATCCTTTGTCATCTCATTCAAATTCTCAAGTAATGCCTTATCATGATCACCTAAGTTAACATCCAACAAGATTTAAAAATAATAATTTTAGAAATAGCTATAATAAAATTTACTAAACTGATTCAAAAGATAAGTGTAAAATACTTTACCTTCATTTCCAAATAACCAGTCTTTAGTACAGAGAAGTGCTTCAACAGTTTCACTCTTAAGTGAGCTTCGAAATTGATCCAACACACGACCACCATTACTAAATGCTGCCTCTGATGCAACTGTTGATACCGGGATGCTTAAGATGTCACGAGCCATCATGGCAAGAATAGGATAGCGGAATTGATTTGACTTCCAAAATGCAAGAATATCTAAAGGTGCATTCCTATTTACCCTAGGCTCATCCAAGTAAAGCTCTAATTGAGATTTTTGGGGAACATCAGAGAAGTCATCATCAACAAGATCATCAAATTCCTACATAAGATTAAAAAAAATGCTTAGACAATATAAGTACATATATGCAATATTTCAAAGTGAATAAGATTAGGGAATATATGAAATAAACATTACCTTGAGTAATTCATCTTCGATGTCAACAGCCATAGTTGGTACTGCATTATTCTTACTTTCTTTCTTTAAAACAGAAGGTGATACACCTGCACCTGTGCCTTGGTCACACTTAGCTTTATACTCTTCAAAAAGGCGCTCCAACTTGTTCCGCATTGATGCCAACTCAATTGAGTTTTCTCCATAAGCCTTCTTGTAGAAAAACTCAACAATTTGCATCTTATACCGAGGATCAAATACCAATGCTATGGATAAAATAGGGCTGAAATCTGACCAATACTTCTGAAACTTTCCCCACATTTGCCATGCCATATCCTTCAAATAACCATCTTCACTTTCCAAGGCTCCTTTCAATGTCACATAGCAGTTCATAATTTTTGGAAAATATAAGTTGGAAGTGGTGTATTTAGTGCCAGAAAATACAAGTGTTGCATCATAAAACACTTTCAAATACTTGTGAGTTTTCTCAACTCTTTCCTATTCATCACTAGAAAGGTGATGCTTGTAATTGGAATCACTTAACTCCAAATGTTGAAAAGCCCGCCTGAAAAAGAGAGCTCTATCAAGCATAAGATAAGTGGAATTCCACCTAGTCACCACATCTTGACACAATCCTTTATTCACATTCAACTACACCAAATTCACACACTCTATAAACTTTTGCTTCCTCATTTGTGATGCTTTTACATATTTGACAGTGTCACGAATGTTTTCAACTGAGTAATCAATCCTTTTCAAACCATCTTGTACAATTAGATTCAAAATATGAGCACAACATCTCAAATGAAAAAATTCCCCATTTGAAGGCAACAAACCATCCAAATTCAATTGTGTTTGCAAGGAAACCACAGAAACATCATTTGAAGTAGCATTATCCAAAGTGATAGTAAAAATCTTTCCCTCAATACCCCAATCATCGTGTAACAAAGAATAAATCTTTTCAGATAGTGCAATCCCAGTGTGTGGAGGTGGCATATTACAAAAGTTTAATATTCTCTTTTGCAATTTCCAATTCTTGTCAACAAAGTGAGCAGTAAGACACAAATATCCATCACTAGTCAAAGAACTCCACAAATCAGATGTCAACGAAATTCTACCAGGGCATGCAATCACCATATTCTTAATCTTTACTTTCTCCTTCTCATACATCTTAAGACAAATAGCCTTAGCAGTGTTTCTAAAGATTAATTCTACATCAGGATATAAATACTGTAGCATTGCTCTTAACCCCTTGTACTCAACAAACTGGAATGGCAAATCATGCATAATAATACAAGATGCAACCAACTCACGCCATTTTTCAGAGTCAAACTTGCAAGTATCAAGAGATAAAGTTCCACTATCACGAGAGATAAGCATTTGACCGATGTCACGAGTATCTCTTTTCTTACAAGTTTTAATATGGCGACTCATATTACCTGTTCCATATTTGCTTGAAGCAAGATATTGCTGGCCGCATTTCTTACAAGCACTTCGAACCTTTCCATCTGCCCCCAAAGGAAGTATGTCGAAAAATTTCCACACTTTTGACTTCAAAGTTTTTTTCAGCGGTTTCGCAGAGCTCGTATTAGCAGAGAAACTCTGTTCAACCTCAACTTCAAACACGTCATCTTCAAGGTCCACTCATATTTCACTATTACCTTCACCTTCAACATCTTCACTTACAACCTCTAAATTTACTTTCTCCATCTAAAAAAAAACAAATCCATTTAAAATTAGAATGAAATATTCTTTGATTGATAATAAATCTGTTAAAACGAAAGGACAATAAAAGGAACAAATAACATCAACATGCTATGAGTATCTATTTGATGAAATGTCATATGATCTAAAGCAACATCTCTTTGCTGCTGTTGCTGTCATTATAAGATAGTTATCTATATCATTGTGTAACTAGCTTATAATGACAAATCATTGCATTTAGACAGAGGATTTAATGAGCGGAGCCACTTTAGCAAATAATCTACCAGCAAAATTAAATCTACCAACTGATTCTTCTTCGTACCAGCAAATAATCAACCAGCCTAAGAAAGAAAAAGAAGTTGCTTACCAGCCTAAGAAATTTCAAATCTACCAGCAAATTTCGTGCAATAACAGAGAATGGGGATGGGATGTTTACCTTTGAGAAGTCCAACCGTCGAGCCGTTGAGAAGGCGAAGATAATCGACCAAAGGGCTATTGAGAGAGCCGTGAGGGGGCGGCTGAACAGTGAGGTGAGAGAGAAGAGCGAGAAGAGAGAGAAAAGAGAAGGGGCGGCTGAACCGTGAGGTGAGAGAGAAGAGCTAGAAGAGAGGAGGCGGCTGCTAGAGAAGAGAAGAGGAATGGCGTGCGTGACTGTGAGAAATGAGAAAGAAGAAATGAAAGGGGGTGAGGCTGCTGCAAATGAGGGTGAGGAGAAGGAAGAAAAGTGTGTGTGTGCGTGTGTGGGTGTGAGGGAGGATTAGGGTTTTTTCTCTTATGAGACTAAATTACTAAAAGGTCCAAAATTAAAAAAATAGTATAAAATTAATAAATTAACTAAACGGGTTAATTTAGTGTCATACGGGTTAACACTAACCCGACCCTTTTTAAGACAGGTCAATTTCGGGTTGACACTAAATTGACCCGGGGTTTATATTTTTGACACTAACCCGTAAAAAATCGAGTCGTGTTCGTGTCGTGTCGTCGTGTCGTAACCTGTATTGCCAGCCCTACCATGGACAGGACAAGCCATGGATTTCAACGGGTTAATTTAGTGTCATACGGGTTAACACTAACCCGACCCTTTTTAAGACAGGTCAATTTCGGGTTGACACTAAATTGACCCGGGGTTTATATTTTTGACACTAACCCGTAAAAAATCGAGTCGTGTTCGTGTCGTGTCGTCGTGTCGTAACCTGTATTGCCAGCCCTACCATGGACAGGACAAGCCATGGATTTCATAAACTAAACAAGCAATGGTTTTTAAAGAGTTTTTCTTTCGCAAACCAACTCCTTTCTTTAAAACATTTCTAAGGCCAAAATTCTTTTTGAAAATCAAGCTCACAAGGAAAATGGATAGAAATCCTACCTCGCACTATCAAACCTGGGACTAGCGTTGCCTTTCCCGGCTTCCGCTTCCTCAAGCCCCTTCAGTCTGAATCCTCAACGATCACTGATGCAAGGCAACACTTTAGGATTAATTCTCATTCCTAAAGCAATCCAATCTCAATTAGATACCAAGGTTTCCAATTAGTGTGCCCTAATCCATCTTCATGTTTCAAATTATCATTCCAAGGGTTTTCAATCTCAAAACAAGGATTAAAGATGCTAATCCATTCATCTCAAGTCCCCAAATGAAGCTAATTTGGGTTCTCCCCGAAAACAGGGGTCAAAACAGCAATTTCAGGCCAAACATGATCAAACTCCGTGTCAACCGGTCGACCGGTGACAAAACAGTGCATCACTACCGGTCGACCGGTAGTGTGCCCTCTGGTCGACCGGTCAAGCCAATGCAATCCGGTCAACCGGTTACCATGTGATCCGGTCGACCAGACAGGTCGACTGGTGGAATCAGCTGCGCGAGAGAAGCTCGCGAAAATCAGTCCAAAACCTGCAATCTTAGTCCCAAATCGAAATATTTTAAAGGAAAACCACTAGGTCCGGGTTCTAGGTACTAAATCAAGTCCAAAGAACCCAAGATCTCCAATTTCTACCAAGGTTTTACTCAAAAATTATTAATATCCGGTTTGAACCAAAAATAAGTTTTGAAATCCACAAATCCACGATTCAAGAGAGGGCTTTCCATAAATCTTACCATGAATCCTTCTCTTGATGTTGAAAGCTTCTTGAAATCGTTCCTTGGGTCAAGATCCGTTCGATTGGGACAAAAACGGGAAGATAGAGGGGGAGAGAGCACGGGAATGAGAGTGAAGAGAGAGAGAGAGTGTGTGTGTGTGCACGGGAAAGGAAAGAGAAAAGGAAAGAAAGAAAAGAAAAGAAAAGAAAATGGACAAGTGTCAATATTTTAAAAGAGCAGTCCAGAAATGCGCCCATACACACTTCTGGGTTAAAATAAATTACTGAGAATAATTTAAATACATTGGAACTATTTAAATTACACGTCAGAAACATTTATTAATCAAAATTCAATTAATTAAATCAGATTAGACACACTAATAATCTCAATTACCTTAATTAATCTCATTTAATTCTTCAGGGTGTTATAGCTCCACTCCCCTTAGGCAATTTCATCCCCGAAATTAAAGCTGACCTCAAAGTGTAAGCAGATGCGGATACTGCTCATGCATCGTCATTTCAAGCTCCCATGTCGCTTCCTCAACTCCATGGTGCTGTCATAATACTTTCACTAGTGGGATCTCACGATGGCGCATATTGTTTATCTTCCGGTCAAGAATCTGGACCGGTGCCTCCTCGTATGTCACGTCATACTGTATCAGAACGTCAAACCACTGCACTACAGCTTCCGGCTCAGGTTGACATTTTCGAAGCATGGAAACATGGAACACGTCATGCACGTGAGATAATTCAGGCAGTAAAGCCAACCGATAAGCTACCACTCTGACTCGTTGCACGATCAGAAATGTTCCCACATACCTTGGTGCAAGTTTCCCTTTCACACCAAACCGAACAACTCCCTTGCGTGGGGAAACCCTCAGCAAAACAAAGTCGCCTTCCTAGAATTCCAAAGACCTACGCCTTCTATCAGCATAGCTTTTCAGACAACTTTGAGCTGTCAACAGCCGTTCCTGAATCACAACTATCTTCTCATTATTTTCTTGAATAACCTCTGGTCCAGTACTCAGTCGATCCTTTGGTTCCAACCAACAAACAGGTGACCTACAAGGACGACCATAGAGAGCCTCAAACGGTGCCATATTGATACTGGCGTGATAGCTGTTGTTGTACGCAAACTCAGCAAGATGCAGGTATTTCTTCCCACCAAATTTCAGAATACAAGCACGAAGTGTTGGTCTCCGAATCGAATCCGGATGCGGAAGCGTGGTGCAGGGGGGAGGGAGGCGGATCGTGTATGATAAAAATTTTCATAAAACTTTTGAGATACTTTATAGATTATATTAATTTATGCATGAATAAATTAATCTCATTAATTTATATATATCAAGAACTCAATCAGGAAAAATACCTGGAAATCGACTCGGATGATAACTTGAGTTCTTTGACCACGAACAGTCCTTGCTCCAATCTTTGTGTTTAGAAAACCAATTTATTCCACGTCAATTCCTAGAATCCACGAAGACGTGTGTGTGGGCACACATGAGACAAAACGGGTTACAATAAACACTCGAATTTCCACAAACACCATCGCATGCACGATGTGAAATTTTTGGAGAAAAATGTTTCCTTCACTCTATAGAGGATTTTCGGCCACCTCTAAAATTAGGGCAAAAAACCATTCCGAAAATTGTCTCAACAAATTGTCACAAAAATTGTTTTTAAAATTTTCTACTATTCTCTTATTTATAGAGTAGAAGTTAAACTTCTAGAAGGAATCCAATCTCTATCTCTAAGATAAAGCTTGTTAATTATCTCCTATTTGAATTTTAAACAAAATCTTCTCTTTTCCTCTATCCTATATGGCCGGCCATTCCAAGGGGACTCTCATCCCTGTGTGGCGCCAATATCAGATAGGGAAGGAAGAGAAAATCATC
>NW_010359981.1:1267-14232 GCF_000414095.1 Morus notabilis | reverse complement strand
TTTCTATACTTAACAGAAATTATTAGAAATTCATATTGTGTCTGTGTCCTTGTTCCACATAATCTCATTATGCGAAATACACTCATTCAATATCTCGCCATATCAACAGTGCGGATAACACCGTTCCATTTTAAATGGGAATGACATGTATTAATAATGTTTTAATTAAAGATTCTGAACTTTAATTAAATTCATTATGAACATTGCTTTTTGATTATTATCCTTAAATATTATCCTCTCGTATATAACACTTATATACAATATTTAAGGTTACATAAATAATCATGAAATTTTCATTGATATTCATAAAATATTCACAAATATATACACATAAAATTGATGAATAAACTCTTTTATTAAATAAATAATAAATATCCTATTACATCTTATGCTTCTAGGACATCATTCCCAACACGAAGCATATCCTTCAGAATCTGAATTACTCTTTCAGATTGCCCATCAGTCTGAGGATGAAATGCGGTGCTAAAGTTCAAGTCCGTTCCCATAGCTTCCTGAAAACTCTTCCAATACCGTGCATTAAAACGCGTGTCACGATCAGACGTGATAGACAGTGGCACTCCGTGTAGCCTCATGATGTGCTCCAGGTACAGTTCTAACAGAAGCTTCTGAGAATACGTCGCACGAAACGGTATGAAGTGCGCGGACTTCGTCAACCTGTCCACCACCACCCAGATGGCATCGTGCTTCAGCTAGGTTCTCAGTAGCCCTATCAGAAAATCCATAGTGATGTGCTCCCATTTCCATCCAGGGATAGGAAGAGGTTGCAACTCTCCCGCTGGCTTCTGATGCTCAGCTTTAATCTGGAGGCAAGTCACACATTTTGAGACATACTCACGAACGTCTCTTTTCATATCTCTCCACCAGTACTGTCTTTTTAGGGCCTGGTACATCTTCATACTTCCCGGATGTATAGCAAACTTCGATTTGTGAGCCTATCACAGAATCATCTTCTTTACCTCATCCGCCTTAAGAACAACAAGGCGGTTGCGAAAATACAAGGCTTCATCCTCTCGGATTCTCCAATCCTCGAGTTGCTCTCCATTCTGGATTTGAATCCAGATTCCTTGGAGGTGTGGATCCTGCAATTGATTCTGATTAACCCGTTGCACAATATCTGGTGTAAAGCCCAGATTATACACCATAGCTTGGTTATAATCTTCGTAGAACTGAAGATTATACTCACTCACCACTTCAGTCATTTTCCAATCTTCCAAATCTAATGACACCACAGTCCTCGTCGTCTTCCTACTAAGGGCATCAGCCACCACATTAGCTTTTCTAGGATGATATTACAGAGTGAAGTCATAATCTTCCATATACTCCACCCATCTCCTTTGTCTGAGATTCAAGTCTTTCTGAGTAAACAAGTACTTCAGACTTTTATGGTCAGAAAAGACCAGAAACTTTGTTCCATAGAGATAACATCTCCATATCTTCAGAGCAAATATTACCGCTACTAGTTCCAAATCATGAGTGGGGTAATTTCGTTCATGTGGTCTTAATTGGCGATATACATATGCTACCACGCGTCCCCCTTGCATTAAGACACAGTTAAGCCCACTCCCCGAGACGTCATAATACACCTCATATAGTTCTTTACTATCAGGAATAGTCAAGACTGGTGCACTTGTCAGTCTAACCTTCAATTCCTAAAAAGCATTTTCACATTCGGCATCCCACTGGAATCTGACTTCTTTCTTGGTCAACCGAGTCATCGGTGCAGCAATACTTGAGAAGTTTTTCACGAAACGTCGATAGTACCATGCAAGTCCGAAGAAACTGCGAATCTCTGCCACATTCTTCGGCCTTTCCCACTGTAGCACAGTCTCGATCTTAGAAAGATCGATAGAGATTCCTTGTCCTGAAATTACATGCCCAAGGAACTTCACTTCTGTCAGCCAGAAGTCACATTTCTCTTTCTTAGCATACAACTAGTGTTCACAAAGAGTTTGAAGAACAATTCTCAAGTGCTGCTCATGTTCTTCCCAAGTTTTCGAGTAAACCAGTATGTCGTCAATGAAGACAATTACGAACCGATCCAAAATACAGCCGAAAAACACGGTTCATTAAGTCCATGAATGTCGCCGGGGCATTCGTCAACCCAAAAGGCATTACAAGAAACTCGAAGTGCCCGTACCGAGTTCTAAAAGTAATTTTCGGAATGTCATCCTCCTTAATTTTCAATTGGTGGTACCCAGACCTCAAGTCAATCTTGGAGTAAAACTGTGATCCACCCAACTGATCGAATAGCTCGTCGATCCTTGACAGTGGGTATTTGTTCTTCACAGTTACCCTATTCAATTGATGGTAGTCAATGCACAATCGGAGAGATCCGTCGTGCTTTTTCACAAATAGTGCCGGGGCACCCCAAGGGGAAGTACTATTCCGGATGTATCCCTTCTCTGCTAGCTCCTCGAGCTGCTTCCTTAATTCTCTCATCTCCGCCGGAGCCATCCGGTATGGAGAAATGAAAATAGGTGCCGTTCCCGGAACCAAATCAATGCAGAATTTAATTTCTCGATCTGGCGGTAACCCCAGTAGGTCCTCAGGAAATACATCTGGGAACTCATCCACTACAGGGATTCCCGCACTATCTCCAGTTATGTCGGGTTCACCTTCAAAAGCGATAAGGTAAGAAAAATAGGCTAGATTCCTTCGTCCCCCAACACTGTACTTCAACAGTCGTTCTCCTAGGACTAGGTTCGTATCTGCCTGATAAGAAATCAATGTTCCAGACTTACTTATCAAAGTCACCTTTCTACGGTAGCAATCAACAATAGCACCGTACTCCGACAACCAATCCATTCCGAGTACCACGTCAAATAGGCTCATCGGAAAGATAATCAAATCAGCTCTCAATCGCTCACCCCTAATCGTGATTTCACACGATCTACACACACTCAACACCTCCACACATCCCAGTAGGGAGTTCAAAGTCATCAGGACTTCTAAATTCTCAGATTTTAGCTGTAAAGTTTGAACAAAGGAACTTGATACAAAAGAGTGTGTGGCACATGTATCAAACAACACGTGAGCAAAAGAATGAGAGATTAGAATCATACCCTCAACCACCGCGTTGCTGGTCTGACCTCCCAAACTGCCTCCTGCCAGGGCATAAGCTTGCCCCTGTACTTTCCCTTTCCCTCTATCACCAACATTAGGCCGTTGGGTCACTGGCCTATACTGTTGCGGTGGAGGTGATTGTACTGGTCTTGGCGCTTGAGGCCGTAATTGTATATAATGAGGTGGTTGATAAGTTAGCACA
This sequence comes from Morus notabilis, assembly GCF_000414095.1. Classification (NCBI taxonomy): domain Eukaryota; kingdom Viridiplantae; phylum Streptophyta; class Magnoliopsida; order Rosales; family Moraceae; genus Morus; species Morus notabilis. Next base: position 10,946 of record NW_010359981.1, on the reverse strand, counting down.
TGAGGGTATGACATCTGTTGTGGCTGATAGGGTGGCATATACTGTGGTGGCCCATCCTGACTATATGAAGCGTCACTTTGAGCTTGCTGGGCCGTCGGCCGATTATGACAATTCCTCCTAATATGGCCCACCTGCCCACAATGGTGACACTTGGGCCCATATGGAGCACTTCTGTCACTTCCTGATGAACTACTGCCACCGCTGTTCACTCCTCCACCAGGCTGTCCCTGGTTGCGGTTCATTCTACCACTCCACTGTGGCCCACCGGAAGCAAATGGTCCACCAGAAGCTGAAACTCGTCCAGCTAGTTCTTTGCTTTGGTGATAGGCTATGCTATCCTGCTCCACCCTAGTAGCAGCAGCCACCAAATCTCAGAAATTCTGAATTCTCAAAGCCACTAATGATCTCCTCACAGAGTTCTTGTGGCCCTTCTCAAACTTAAGACATCTCAGGTGTTTAGATTCCACCAAAGATGGCGCAAACCGAGATAGGTAATTAAACTTGGCCTCATACTCCCTTACAGACATGTCACCTTGCAGTAGAGACATGAATTCCAGCGCTTTTTCATCCTTATAACTCTGAGGGAAGTACTGCTCATTGAACAGTATCTCAAACTACTCCCAGGTCAGTCCTGCAACATCTATTCTTCTCTTGACCTGTTTCCACCAAGTATTTGCTAAGCCCTCCATCTTGTATACTGCAAATTCCACCCAGTATTTATCTGGGACTCCCATAGTACTCAAGTGCTTGACTATGGAGTCAAACCAGAACTCTACTTCCTGAGGTCCTCCCTTACTATTAAACGAGAGGATAGGCGCACGCCTAAATTCTTGGAAGTAACCTTACTTCCTATCCTCAACCGGCCGCTCGTTTTGAGCTTTAGTGGCCATGCCTTGAAAGGCAGCATATATGGCATCCAGAAATCCCTGATTCTATTGTGCCGGTTGATTAGCTGGTCTACGGCGAGGTGTCATTTCCTTTAACTGAAATAAAACTAGAATGTTCAGTGGATTACAGATTTCACACATGTATGTACAATCCTGGGGTTTCTTAACCTATGGCTCTGATACCACTCTGTCACGCCCCCTAAATGGGGTGGGTGACGTGGAGCTCGATTAAGGGTTAATAAAGCAGATTCCCAGACGAGCCCCACTCAACTGCATTTAAAATATAATATAAATTTCTAAATCCTGAGCCTCTGACAACACAGGGCTCCTCTCCACAGAACATATAGTATCCTACGTACACGCACATGTAAATAATCGTTACAACAGACATCAACCACCGTCTAGTTAATCCAAATATTTCGAGAGTTTACAGAATTCTCAATTCCTTACATTTTATTCCAGAGGATTATCACAATCCTCACTTGATTCTAACAGCAGCACAACTCAGCTACTCCGTAGCAAATATCCAGCTACTGTGCACCGCTCCTAGAATCTCCTGCGGGGAGTTTAATACATTTAAAACGTAAAACGTGAGCGAAAGGCCCAGTAGGATATAATTTGAAATAACTTAAAAATAAATGAATATATAAACGTGGGAGTAAATAAATAAATGGGTAAGTGAATAAATAGACATTCAGTTCCAACAGACAGCCGGAACCTCGCATCATTTTTCTCTAAGGAAACAAATATAAAATCTCCATATTATAGGCTTCAGCAAGTAATTAGTACAAATTACTTACCTAACCAAGTACCTCGCCTACCCGGACCGAGTTTCAAGTTCTACTCCCGAGGATGCACTCTCCGCATCCTATCTAGGCTTACAGCAATAGACTCTCTTACCAGTTCACAAGATCTTTTAGTTTAAGAAATCATTCATTAACTTTCTGAAATCGTTATTATGACCCCATGAACTACTCAAGCCGCGGGCCCCATGACTGGGCAAGCCATGAGGTTCTATGACTAGACAAGTTATGAATTCCATGGACAGGATAAGCCATAGATTCCATAAACTAAACAAGCTATGGTTTTCAAAGAGTTTTTCTTTCGCAAACCAACCCCTTTCTTTAAAACATTTCCAATGCCAAAATTCTTTTTGAAAATCAGGCTCACAAGGAAAAGGGATGAAATCCTACCTCACACTATCAAACCTGGGACTAGCGTTGCCTTTCCTGGCTTCCGCTTCCTCAAGCCCCTTCAGTCTGAATCCTCAGCGATCACTAATGCAAGGCAACACTTTATGATTAATTCTCATTCCTAAAGTAATCCAATCTCAATTAGATACCAAGGTTTCCAATTAGTGTGCCCTAATCCATCTTCATGTTTCAAATTATCATTCCAAGGGGTTTCAATCTCAAAACAAGGATTGCAGATGCTAATCCGAAATGAAGCTAATTTGGGTTCTCCCTGAAAACAGGGGTCAAAACAGCAATTTCAGGCCAAACAGGGTCAAACCCTGTGTCAACCGGTCGACCGGTGACAGAACAGTGCATCACTACCGGTCGATCGGTAGTGTGCACTCTGGTCGACCGAACAGGTCGACCGGTCAGGCCAATACAATCCGGTCGACCGCACCGGTCGACCAGTTACCATGTGATCCAGTAGACTGGTGGAATCAGCTGCGCGAGAGAAGCTCATGGAAACCAGTCCAAAACCTGCAATCTCAGTCCTCAATCGAAATATTTCAAAGGAAAACCACTAGATCCGGGTTCTAGGTACTAAATCAAGTCCAAAGAACCCAAGATCTCTAATTTCTACCAAGGTTTTACTCAAAAATTATTAATATCCGGTTTGAACCAAAAATAAGTTTTGAAATCCACAAATCTACGATTCAAGAGAGGGTTTTTCATAAATCTTACCTTGAATCCTTCTCTTGATGTTGAAAGCTTCTTGAAATCGTTCATTGGTTCAAGATCCGTTCGATTAGGACAAAAACGGGAAGAGAGATAGGGAGAGAGCACGTGAATGAGAGTGAAGAGAGAGAGAGTGTGTGTGTGCACGGGAAAGGAAAGAGAAAAGGGAAGAAAGAAAAGAAAAAGAAAAAGAAAAGAAAAGAAAAGAAAATGGACAAGTGTCAATATTTTAAAAGAGCAGTCCAGAATTACGCCCATACACACTTCTGGGTTAAAATAAATTACTGAGAATAATTTAAATATCTTGAAACTATTTAAATTACACGTCAGAAACATTTATTAATCAAAACTCAATTAATTAAATCAGATTAGACACACTAATAATCTCAATTACCTTAATTAATCTTATTTAATTCTTCAGGGTGTTACAACAGTTTTGTTTACGATATACATTTATGATTAATTGGTAACTTTACACTTTATGGGGAGTAAGTTGTTAATTTACCTCTAGACCATGATCGTGTCTGTAACTATAAATTTCTTTACTTCTTTTAATATACACGCACGCATTATTTATAACTTTTTGAAATAAAAAATTTTAAATTTCTTCCAAAATTTAATTTTATCTATTTACTATCATCCTAATAGTTGAGTTTATAAAAAAAAAAAGTTTAATAGAGCATATTTAAAAAGGAAAAAAGTTTTAATGTAGAACATGAGAAAGCAAATTATATATGGAGTACATATAAAAAAAAAATATTTGAAAGGCTTGTATGAGAAAAATGTTTAAGTAGGAATGTAGATATTATTAAGTGGAGTAATTAGGAAAAATGTTTTCGAGAATTATGGTCAGACAAAAAAATATTAACTAATAGGAAAAAATATGTTTTTATATAGCACATATGAGAAAATTTATTTTAATAAAAGCAGTTTTGGAGAAAAAACTTTAATAAGATCATTTGAAAACATAAGATTTATAAATAAATAAAAAAGTAAAAGGATTGAAATGCATATTTCAACTATATATGTCTTTTAATTAAATGTGTCCATGCAGGACAAAGTGAGAGTGAGAGTATATGTTATAAAGAGTAGATTAAAGATGTTAAAGAAAAGTTGAGGAAAAAAAAAAGAGTACGGGAAAACGAAAAAGATAAGTTGAAACTTTACAAATAAATGATGGTGTACTAAAAGAGGAAAGGAAAACAAAATACATTTAGGAAAACAAGTTTAAGGGATTGTCTACAGTCCCCCACTTTTAAATTGGGGGTCCTGTCGCCCATAATATTTCAGCCATCAATTTTGAAGTGTGGATTATTCCTTACAAAACAATCCAATGGTGCATAAAAGCCTAGGGGTATCTAGGAGCAAAAAATAAAGGAAAATTGAAACCGGTTGCTGAACGGTGTTCCTGTTACAAAAGGAAAAGTAAACACTATAGGCATTTGACAGTGCCTCAAAAGAAGCCCACCTTTTATATATATATATATATATATATAGTGAGTTGTTCGTACTATTGCACGCATGTTTATTTATTTATTATATGATAAAGAATGAAGTAAATAATGTAATATTCAGTTACTAAATAATGAGCATGCAGTAAAATATTTAAAAAAAATAGACTATGAAGATGGTATTCAATTTTAACTCAACATATTTTTATTTATATTTTCATTAGAATTATGCACAATATTTTCGTGTGAGTAGTGTCAAAAAATTGGTGCAAGATGGTAATTAAATGGTTATAATTCATATAAATTATTTACATATTTTTATCTATATAACATAAAAAAGTTGGGACAAAACGGTGAAAAAAATCAGTGAATAAATCACTTAAAAATAAATAAATAAATAAATAAGCATAATAAATAAGTACAATATGAAAAAAGAGATTGATTCTAAGTCACACACGTGATCTATTTAGAATAACTAATATGTAAATTGTTTAAAAAAAAGAAATGAAAGGGGAAAAAAGGCATAAAAGAAACGTGTTAGAGTACGATGACACGAATTCTATTTGGTCAGACCCAAAAAAACTCGTGGTGCGATGTATGTGACAGAGCTTTAATAATAAAACTTTTTTAGGGGTTTGTAGTGGTAGCGGAGGGATCTGACCGATAAGCCCGTATGGACCTATTTTGTTTAATTTATTTTTAATTTAATTCGACATGATTTTATTTTATTTAGTGTATTTTTTGAATTTAATTTGATCATTTATGGTATTTTTATCTTAATAGTATCATGAATTTAGTGCAACATAGTGTTAAAACGGACAAAATCGGACTACAAATGGATTATAAAGTAGTAATTAAATATAAATAAATAATAATTAAAAATAATTCGGGATTTATCACAGGCCATTGGATCTTAAAATTCAACGACCGCGATTGGCGCGTGAAACACACGTGGAAGAAGACGCGCGTCTAGAATGTAGCAGGAGACAATGGCGTCAGCAAAACTAGAGGTGGGCCCAGCCACTTGCTTTCTTCCCGCGAATTAGAGTGCGACAAGTGGTTCAGTTGTCGGCCACAATAGGAGATGAACAGGATCGGCTATTTCAGTTTCACGTGAGCGCACCCTTCTTGACCATCAAAAGTTTGACACGTGGCTATGCTTTTATCAAACAGTCTGTATTCTGCCACGTGAAGAGCACATAAGAAGATGCACAATTGGTTTCAACACGTTGTTTTTTTGCTGAATTTCGCTGCACACAATCATTTTCCACCCAAGAAAAAAAAATAAGTCGGTAATTGTGGGCCAGCGGAAATGACTAAAAAGCGCAACCAAAAACAACTGAATAAATAGGAAACCAAGGACAAAACAATAAAATCAATACTAAAAGGATAAGGCGGACTTTTTTCACAACTAATGGACAGAAGGGAGTATAATATTATACATATACTAAAGGAGATGACGGATTTACTGTTCATGATACAGTGCTATGAATAGTGTCCTTCCTCTTTTACTCTTGTAGATTTCTTCAGATGATTTATTTATTCCCGTTATGTCATGTTTAATGTAATGTTACTATATTGCCCTTTGTTTTAATTTAATTGTCTACTCTTTCATTTCCTGCGTAGGTCAGTTAAAGCATTTGGTGGGTTTGGTCAATTTGGGCTGAAGACATAATGTTTTCTCTCTCTTCTTTTCCTGCTGTCTATTTCTTTACACCAAACCTTCTACCATGTCTTGCTCATGTGCTCTGTTAATTTCCTCAAAAGCTTCTACCATGTCTTGCTCCTTTGCTCTGTTCATTTCCTCAAATGTGTTTCTTCATTTTTTTTTTGGCTTTGTTCTTTTTTAATGTTTTGGGATTTGGTCAAAATTTAACCTTGTGATTTTATAATATATATATTTTTTTGAATTCCTCTTTTTTTGATATGTTTGGATTTCGTTTGGTTTTTTTTTCTCTTCCCGTTTTTCAGAGTATAATTTCTCTTCTTACATGTTTTATGGTTTTTGTAATTTTGTTGCTTTGTTCCTTTTTTGACGTTTTGGGAAAACTGGAATGAGATAAGAGTATATTTTCTCTTTTGTAGATGTTTTATGGTTTTTGTAAAGTAAAAAAAAAATCTTTCCTCTTTTTGTTTCTCTTAATTTTTTTTATGTTCCTCTGTTCATCTTTGTACAAAATTTTTTTTTCATTTTTTATTTTTTTTTCATTTTTAGTGTTTTGTTCATAAAATCCCTTTTTTTGTGTTGTAATTTTACGTATTAATATTATTTTGCATTATTTATTTTTGGATGATGCAAGTCTTCATTCTTCTATTTTTTTTTTCTAAATTTATTTCTAAAGTTTCTTCTGTACATTGGAAGAAAATTTTTTCTTATTTTTTTTCATTTATTTATGTTTTAGGGTTTTTTCCTTTTTATTTTCTTGGGTAAATTTTTTCTTATTTTTTTTGTTTCTTTCTCAGGATTTTTTTTGACTTTTTTTTATGTTTTAGGTTTTTCTTTTTTTGTCCTTTTTTGATAAATTTTTGTTTCTTTTTTTCGTTTATTTGTTTACTATGGATGATTTATTTGTCTTAATTATTTTATTTCAGAATGTTTTTGATGTATATTTTCTTAAAAAAAATTTCCCTTATTTTCTTATTTCTCAATCTGATCAGTTTCCTGATGCTTTTCTTCGCTTTATTTTTTGTAGGATTATTACTGACTTACTGTGTTAATGTTATATTTTGACACGTGTTTTCTCATGCTGCAGCTTCGTATAACAGATATTTGATATTTTTGTGTCCGTTGCTTATTCGTTCCTTTTTGCGGTGAGTTGCATGCTTGAAGACACATGCGGTAAAAGAATTACTTATCTGATTCATCCCTCTTTGCTGGAATTTGTATCAGAGATTTAAAAATTAACTTTCTGCGTATATATAATGCCTTTTCTGCCTTCTATCTTTGCTAACTCTTTAAAAAACATCTTCATATTAGGCTTATGTTAGTATTGTTCCTATTTTTTGAAAAATTGGTTCCTTTTTTTCCTTCGTCGGTTTTGGATATTGAGTTATTCTATCTGCCTTTGTTTGATTTTGAATCTTGGTTTTTCTGTTGGATCTATCATGTTCACTGCGTTTCTTCGACTGAGGTATTGTGCTTTTTTTCCTTACATTTGTTTTTTTATTGTTAAAAACTATTTAGTTGTGATGTTGTTTTGATTTTTTATATAAAGTTATTCATATCTTCCTTTATCTCTTCACTTTATTATGTGTTTATGCTGATATTATTATTTGCTTTTGAGGAAATGAATTATTCTGTTCACATATCTTCCTTTATCTCTTCACTTTAATCTGTTCACATAATGAATATGTTGATGTTTTTATGCATTTCCTCAAAACACTGTGATGTTGTTTTGCTCCTGTGCTTTGTTTTCTAAAAGTTTTTTTTATGTTCTTTACTATTTCAGTTATTTAGATTATTGTTATTTACATATTCGTTAGGTTGGTATTTTTCCTTTTCTGTTTTTCTGTGAATAGTTTAAATTTTTTTTAAATCATTATTCTTATTTGGTGATGATGTTGTTATTTTCTCTTATTGTTATTACGTAGAGGCTGACTGTTAATTAAAACATTGATGTTTTTAATGTTGCCCATATTGTCTGGGGTTTATGCTCGTATTGTCTGGGATTTGTGCCCGTATTGTCTAGGGTTTATATCCGTATTGTCTGGAGTTTATGCTGATGTCTTACAATTTTTTTTCTTATGGTATTAATGTTATTTGATGAGTTAGTGTTTTTTAAACAATTACTACTTTTTTTATGTTCACATTACAACAATTTGTTTCTGTTTTAATTTAAATTACTTTGGTCTTTATGTATAATAATTGTAATAATCTGTCTTCAGTATTTTACTTATTTATTTGTTCTTAAATGTGTCGTTTTATGTGTTTTTTTAGATGTTTCTTCAATTTTTTTTTTAATTTTCTGTAATTACTTTATAGTGTAATATAAAGCATTTTTTTTTTCTGTAGACAGATTTAATGTATGTATGTGATATGTTAGTGCAACTAAGTATATTCTAAAACTCATTTGATTTTTTTCCTTTCTTATATTTTGCTTTTTATATACTATATTCATTATGTGATAATGAATTATTTTCTGAATACAATACTGTACATGTATATATATAAATATATTTTAAATACAGTTATTATATAATATAATACTGTACCCCGCAGCAACACGCGGAATACAGGCTTGTATATATCTATATGTATATATATAATTAGTTTTTTCTTTCAATTCTCTGCGTTAATTTCTTTTGTTTTTTTTTTTTTGCTGATCAAATTTTTTTCTCATTAGTTATAATTGCTTCATTAATTTTAACAAGATATTATGAATTTTTAACTTTTTTAATTTTAAAATGTTTGTGAATATTTTTTGTTAATTTTAAATTTAATGATTAATATTTCTCAACATTTAGATAAATTAGAAATATGATATGAAAAGGAAAAAGAACCTAATAATTAGCTATATATATATATATATATATATTCTCTATCTTTACCAAAGAATGCTTTGATTCATACTCAGTGTAGATCCCCTCCATTAGAGAAATAAATAAAAAAATCAAGAGAATTTTTAAAAAAAAATAAATGAATACTGATTGAAGAGAAAAATAAGGAAAAAAAAACATTTAAGATTTTTTCTAAAGTTGTTCCGCGATTGGTTTTCTATAATTCTGCTTGAGATGTAATAAATTTCTTCAGTTAGATCTTTCAACATCGGATTAATTTTGAGTAGAAAGAATTTTGAGGGATGGAAAAAAATACAAATATAGTTGGATTGGTAGAATGGTAATTATACATAACTATTTAGAAATCAACACTACTTATATGATAGTTCTATTTTTGTCTAAAATTTTTCGTTAATGTTTCATTCTTCAACGGCATCCATGTCATTTTGGAATCGGAGAACAAGGCGTTATAGATGTCATAATTTTTGTAATTTTGTACTTAATCATAAGTCAAAGTTAAGCATGTTAAATGATCTGTACCACGACTTTAATTATGTCAAATAAATACATCAAACTATTCAAGGAAATTTCATAAATTGACAACTCTTTGATTTACAAATTAATCTACACTGTCAAGTTATCACAACTACGCTTCATGTGCTTTACCACTTATACGTGCTATTTTTTATTTTTTATTTTTATGTTGATTCCAACCGTATAAGGTGGCGTAAATTACAACAAAGGATTAAGCAAAAATAAAAAAAATAAAAAAAAATTACAACAAAGGAATGAAACAGACTATTGTTAGGACTAAAAAACGACAACAAAAATACTTATATCAACACTATTCTTTTACTGTGCATAAACGACCATGAGTTTTGCAAAAACAAGGTTAGATTTCCATTACTTTTCTATTCATCTTCGTTACGCTGAA
>NW_010359981.1:0-1230 GCF_000414095.1 Morus notabilis | reverse complement strand
ATAAAATTATTTTGGGAGTCAGCATTACAGAAATGTCGTTATAAACATTGCTGTCCATACAAAGAAACCCCTGTCACAGTACTTTTAAGATTGCAAATTTACAAGACAAACATTTCCTCTAATATTTTATATCCAATCACACATCTAGGGAGACGTGAAAGGACTTATGTTTTTTTATATACAACCGGATATAACCGGTTTTTTCCATTTCCCATTTATAGCAACGTGGCACATCATGTAGTTGTACCGAGCTATCAACAAAGAAAAGGTATTTTAAATAATCAAAATAAAAAGAAATAGAACTTTGAGAAATCTTTTGGTCAGAAAAAAAATAAATGACAGAAAGTAGGGCTGTTTATAAACCCACAAAATCTGCAAACTCAATTCATCCCGTTCTAACTTAATTTAAAAAATATAATTTTTAGTATTAAATTTTTTCTAGCTCATTCAATATTTGGCCTGAAGTTTTGGAACAGAGTGTGAGTTGGACCTATAATGACCTACACACCCCAACCTAACTCGCACTCTAACTTGTCTCTTCTAATATCTAACTCTAAGTAGACAACTCATTTCTACTCTCTAATTTCTTCATGCTTGAATTAAACCTCTATGTTTGCTTTATTTTAAGACTAATTTATGTTTGCTTTATGTTTGATGTTTGATGGACTACTTTGCTTTATGTTTGATGTTGGATTGAACTTTGAATTTCTATCTGTTTGAATGTTGGAGTTATTATTTCTATTTGATGACGAACTTTGAATGTTAAATTGAACTTTAAGTCTTTGATTATTTGAATGTTAAAATCGACCACCAAACCCACCCCGCACCGCTCTAACCCAATCCAAACATCATTGGGTTGTGAAATTTTTATAACATCATTGGGGCCAAATATGTGCAACCCGTACCTTTTGAGGCTGGAGAAGAAAAAATCATATCCCGCACCAACCCAACCCATGAACAATCATAACAGAAAGAAATTATTTTAACATAAACAAAGGGAAAAATGTATTTTAAAGAAGCACATTGGAATAACTTTGTTGTTGAGGAGGTTTTGATAAGAAAGAACAAATAAGGAAAGAAAAGAAAAAGAGTAAAAAAAAAAAGAGGTGAAATTGACACTTACAAATGGAGGAGAATGCAGTAAAAAGATTTTGCTTAAAAAAAAAAAAGAGTAAAAAAAAAGGTGAAATTGACACTTACAAATGGAGGAGAATGCAGTAAAAAGATTTT
>NW_010359980.1:0-552 GCF_000414095.1 Morus notabilis | reverse complement strand
TTATTATTATTATTATTATTATTATTTTAGGTTGTTTTTCAACCTGAATTATGGTGTTACTGTCTGCTGAGAATGTGTTGGGAAGAAAATGCTGGGGTTAATTGATGTTAGATGTTGAAAGTTGATGGAAAATGATAAGGAATTAAACATTTGGTTGTAGACTTGTAGTGTACTAATGAATGTACCAGAAGATTACAGTTTGGAACATTTCATGCAGTTGCTAGATGATAATATGGACTGGATTTAAAATATAGGTGTCACAGGAAAGGAAAGAAGATAAATATCTATCAGAATTTTTCATGGAGAGAAGGATTGATTGTGATATTTATGTTCACATTGGATTTAAATACCGGGTGCGTTGTATGTCAGTTTTTCTGCTTTTTATAAAAAGAAAGACTTATTTTGGTAGGGTCTTTTTACCGGTAGGATCAGTTACTAACCGTTTGATATTATTAAAATAACATCAGATTAAAAAAATATATAAAACAAACCGTTTTTAATATATATCTGGTGACTGAAAAGTAAAATTACGGGTAGTTCATATTTTATTTT
>NW_010359979.1:0-546 GCF_000414095.1 Morus notabilis | reverse complement strand
ATAGAGGAAATAAATTAGTGGATGATTTTAAGAACTTTCTAAATTCTGGCCAGAAACAAGACTCGAGTGCCGGTTCCCAAAGAAGTGATTCACTAAAACCTAAGGAGAACTTTTTTAATGACCTTTCCAAGAACAATGTTGATGCAGATGCTCCGGTAGACTTGAATGGGAAAGGAGTCTGGGGGAGCAACAATAAACCTGCTGAATTTGAAGAGGAAAAACGAGCAGAGTCTGGTAGCAAGCGCAGGATGTTTTTTGATGAGATGAACCAACAAAAGAAGCATGAGAGAGAGGCTGCTCATTTTGCTGATATAAATGACAAAGCGAGAGCTTCACACATTACCCTGACAACAGAAGAGGGTTCAACTGCCGAAAATGAAGATGTGGCGGAGTCTGAAGTAGAGGGTTCAACATCAAGGCTGGTGCTGCAGCATGATGATGGCTCCAAAAGATTCATTGGAATTGGGGGATCTTCTGATTTTCAAAAGGAGGTTCGTGGAATTTCTGATTCAAAGGTTGTGGACCTGAATGGGCAAAAGAGATTCA
>NW_010359978.1:0-824 GCF_000414095.1 Morus notabilis | reverse complement strand
AAAAATAAATACTTTATAACCTAAATTATCTATTATCTCATAAATTACAAGTACAGACTAAGCGCATATATTGAGGATCACACTGGAAACATTGATATTACCATATTTGGCAGAGCAGCACAAGCCTTAATAAAAAAATCATGCTCAACATTAACAATTGATGAGGGATTTACGGACCCATTCACAATCCCACCAATCATCAATCAGCTAAGGGGTGAAACAAAGATCATCCAAATATATTTTCAAAGAAAAGGACATCAAATTACTACAATTGTCTCGAAAATATTTGAAGAAACTGAATTGATAACACCACCACTACAAATGCCAACACTTGCAACATCAACTACAAGGTAAAACATATTTACTCATCTTTATTAATTATATTTAAAAAAACATATTTTCTTACTTTAAATATATATTTAAACAATATTTTACAGGCCTAGCCCCTGCTCAAGAACAACAACATCAATAGATCCATATACATCATATCTAAAAAAATCAACCACCAGGTAATATATACTTACTATTTTACATTATTTATAAATAAAAAACAATACTTATAACTTTAAATACATAATTTATTAACATTTTATTATTATAGTTCCAAGGGCAAAAAAATAGAACATCCAAGAAAACGTCCACGAACCAGGTAACGTAACTACTTCTAAATCATACTATTTCTATTTTTTTCAATTACTAATACTAATATCTTTTAAAATTTATATTTTACAGTTGAAAAAACAAAAACAAAGGATCGACAATAACAAAGAAGGAGAAAGAGTTATATATATATTGTAAATAACTTTATATAACAATATGTTATA
>NW_010359977.1:0-1297 GCF_000414095.1 Morus notabilis | reverse complement strand
AAACGCTGTAAAAAAGCCCCCGGCCCGCGTAGTGGGGCGTCCAAGGGCCGGGATGGGTCAAAAATTTATATTTTTATTTCTGTTTTGCATTCTAGAATTAATATACGATTTTTAGAAATTAATGTAACAAGCGGCACCATTTTTTGATGAATATTCTATTTTTTATGATTTTGTTTATTTTTCAACTTTGAAAAATAAAAAAGAAATAAAAATGACATAAAAAAATTATGAAATTTTACAGACACGATCCTTACATTTTTTTCGGCATGCGTGCAAAAAGTGGCATCAAAATATCAGAAAAGAAGTCAAACGATATCAAAAAGCCCCCAACTTGCGTAATAGGGTGCCCAGGGGTCAGGATCGCTAAACACATGTACATTTTTATTTATGTTTTATATTCTAAAATTAATATATGATTTTTGGGAACTAAGGCAAAATGCGGCCCTTTTTTATGAATATCCTATTTTTTATGCTTTTTCTTTATTATTCAAATTTGAGAAATAAAATAACATCAAAATGACATCAAAATATTATGAAATTTTACAGACACGATCACTACATTTTTTTGGACATGCCTACAAAAAGTGGCCAAAAAATGACAAAGAAAGGTAAAACGCAGTCAAAAAGCACCCAACCCGCATAGTGGGGAACCCTGAGGCCAAGATGGGCCAAAATTTACATTCTTATATATGTTTTACATACTAAAATTAGTATACCATTTTTAGGAATTAATGCAACGAGCGGCACCATTTTTTGATGAAAATTCTATTTTTTATGATTTTCTTAATTTTTCAACTTTGAAAAATAAAATAACATATAAGTGAGATAAAAAAATTATGCAATTTTGTAGACACAGTCCTTACATTTTTCTGGGTACGCCTGTAAAAAGTAGCCTCAAAAAAGGAAAAAAGAAAGAGTAAGACGATATCAAAAAGGCCCGACCCGCATAAAGGGGCGCCCATGGGCCGAGATGGGACAAAAATTTACATTTTCATTTATGTTTTGCTTTTGAAAATTAATATACGATTGTTGGGAATTAATGCAGCAAGTGGCACCATTTTTCTGATGAATATTCTATTTTTTATCATTTTTCTTTATTTTTCGTCTTCGAAAAAACAAACGATGTCAAAAAATTATGAAATTTTACAGCCACGATTCTTACATTTTTCTAGGCATGCCTGCAAACAATGGCCTCAGAAAGTGACAAAAAATTACCCAGCCCGCGTAGTGCGGCTCCCAGGACCCGACATGGGTAAAAAATTTACATTTTTATTTATGTTTTGCATTCTAAAATTAA
>NW_010359976.1:2074-4470 GCF_000414095.1 Morus notabilis | reverse complement strand
CTGATTCCTCGTGCAGCAACCTTTTATAAACTGATCTAATTCAAAATCAAAACTGTCTCAGAATCTGTAGTTACAAATGAGACAGTTATTAGTTTAAAATTCAAAACACGTAATCTGCTTCGCATATTCCAGTTTTAGTTTCCTTGACCCAGATTCTCAGCACTCCAATCTCTTTTTATATGATATCTTGATCTTCAAAATGAATTCATCATGAAATACAGTTTTGAATAAACCTTTTATTCAAACTAAAACAAAATCTTTAACAGATATTTGTTTCAATTTCAAATCCTGGTTTAAATCAAAATACCAACACAATCTTGATCTTTTCCACGAAATCCTCAGAGCCTTATCTTAATTCAAAACTGTGAAGCTGATTTCTTCTATTTGAACGAACCCAAAAGCTGATCTTCTTCTATTCAAACGAACCCAACGAATTCGAAAGACTAACTCCAGATTTTTTCAAAACGCACAGCATTACTTAAGAAACAAAATGACTCAAACAACAACTTTACGATTTTTCTTGATACTTTCAAAATAAACAATCCAAACATAAAGCCCAACTAAGCCAACCAAAGCCCAAAACATAAAAAGAGAGCCAAAACGACTCACACAACTCAACAATCTCCCCCTTTGGCTTAGTTTGGCAAAGTTACACAACTATACCCAAGAGTACTCAAAGCAAACAAAGTGTTCAAGAAAATTACTAACTAATTGACCACGAAGCAACACATTATTCTCCCCCTAAGTTTGGCAAACAAAAAGCCAAAGTCCAAAATAAAACAGAAACTATTGGAATCAAAAATTACAAACTGAAGAACAGATCAAACCGGAGGATCAACAGCCGAGGAAGAGGGCACAGGCGATGAGGAAAGAAGTTGTGCCATTTGACTCCGCATATCAGATTTTCTAACCCAAATTTTTCTTGTTTTTCTATCATAAGGTGGATAAAATTGCATTCATCTATTCAAAGCATTTTTATACTTATAACACTAAGGTCTTATGTGTCCAGGTATGTGGTAGTAATGATAGATAGGAACAAAATGCTTCTGCTTGCGTTTTGTAGCTATAGAATTTGTGACATATTTCATACCTGACTGTACCTTAGTATTCTGCTCATGGCTGACATCTGACTTGTTTGTGGCCTTTACGAATGCTGATTTTGTACCAGAACTCTCACCAGTGTAACCAAGACCAGTGTGATCGCTACTTGTTCTTTGTTGAGATAAGAGATGGTCCAGTTTAGTTGTTCCAGAGTTCAGCAACCTTAGGTTTCTTTGAGTTCGCTCTAACTCCAGTCTTGTTTCTGCAAGATCCCTTTTATTCTTTGCAGCCTCAGACTCGTATTTGGTCACTATGGCCTGGAGTTCTTCCTTTTCCTTGTCAAGGCTTTTAACCTACTCTTCTAAGGAAATATTGACCTTGCAAACCACTGTCCACTTGGAATACATTTTTTCATATGCTTTCTGGACCTCTTCAGTATCAATGTCTTCCTCCTCACTATCTGTATCAGTATCAGATTCAGATTCTGCGGAAATATGCTTCATGCTTATTTATGTACCTACACATTCTGGTACAGATGCATCCTTGCTGGTGGTTCTTCCGTCTGAAAGGACTATAGTCACGTTGAATGCAACAAAATTACTGCTGTGCTCTTCATCCTCATCTTGACTTGCATTGGAACTTTCATCATCACTCCATGTGGACTTCATGGCCTTATTCTTCTTTTCTTCAAGGTGTTTGCACACTCCGCTTGAATATCATCACACTCTCAGCATTGAATTCCTCTTCCCTTCTTATCTGAGTCAGTTTGTTTTGAACCCTGAGAATTAAATCTCTGCTTCCCAGTCTTAGGGAAATCTTTGAAATTTCCCTTCTTTTTCATCTTCTTAAAATCTTCTTTGAAGTTTTTTGTGAGACGTGCTAGAGATTCTTCTAGTTCTCCTTCATCTTCAAATTCCTCTTGATTGCTCTGTGATTCTACTCTAGATCGAAAAGCCATTCCTTTCTCCTTCTTGTCCTTCTTAAATTTCAATTCGAAAGTACGAAGAGACCCATGAGTTCATCAAGTTTCATTGAGTCAACATCCTTAGCATCTTCTATAGTAGCAACCTTGTATGCAAACCTCTCAGGTAGTGATCTGCAAGTCTTTCTTACCAGTTTTGCATCCGAATATTTCTCTCCAATAGCAAAAGATTCATTAGCAATGTCACACAATTTTGAATTAAAATTGGCAATGCACTCATCCTCATGCATTTTTAATTCTTCAAACCTGGTGGTAAGGATTTGAAGTTTTGAGACCTTCACAGCAGATGTGCCTTCATGAGCAATTTGAAGTATCTCCCACGCCTCTTTGGCCGATTCACATGTAGAAATCAGTTTGAACTGATTCACATCTA
>NW_010359976.1:0-1795 GCF_000414095.1 Morus notabilis | reverse complement strand
CAACCGGTTATGCCAAGATCTCACAAACACAGTAGTTTGTGACCCTCTCTGATACCAATTGTTAGAACCGGTTATGTGCTTTTACTGTGTTTTCTTATAAAATTGATTAAGGATTACCAAAGCAAAACACAAAAGCAGAGTAAATACCACATAATGATTAAACGTGGTTCAGTCAAACCGACCTACATCCATAGGGCCATGCCCAAACATCAAGCAATCCACTAATAGGTACAAAGTTACAGACACCAATTGGACTTAACCAACCCAAGACTCCCTCTTGACTATCGACGCCGCTGTGTCTAACACCCTAAGTGGCTAGCTTGGCGAGCACCACTCGTCTTCAAACGCCTTCTCCCGAAAGCTCACAAAATCTTCTCTCAAAGAACAAAATCGATGAACGCTATATGTCTTCAACTTGTGCACTCCGTACTTTATCAGAATTGCAGTCCATCCTCTGATTCCTCGCGCAGCAACCTTTTATAAACTGATCTAATTCAAAATCAGAATTTGTCTCAGAATCTGTAGTTACAGATAAGACAGTTATCAGTTTAAAATTCAAAACACGTAATCTGCTTCGCATATTCTAGTTTCAGTTTTCTTGACCCAGATTCTCAGCATTCCAATCTCTTTTTAGATGATATCTTGATCATCAAAACGAATTCATCATGAAATACGGTTTTGAATAAACCTTTTATTCAAAAAACAAAATCTTTAACAGATATTTGTTTCAATTTCAAATCCTGGTTTAAATCAAAATACCAACACAATCTTGATCTTTTCCACAAAATCCTCAGAGCCTTATCTTAATTCAAAACTGTGAAGCAGATTTCTTCTATTTGAACGAACCCAAAAGCTGATCTTCTTCTATTCGAACGAACCCAACGAATTCGAAAGACTAACTCCAGATTTTGTCAAAACGCACAACATTACTTAAGGAACAAAACGACTCAAACAACGGCTTTACGATTTTTCTTGACACTTTCAAAATAAACAATCCAAATATGAAGCCCAATTAAGCCAACCAAAGCCTAAAATATAAAAAGAGAGCCAAAACGACTCACACGACTCAACAATACAAGTTTTTTTTTTTTTTTATATACTTAAAAAAGTAAAGAAAGATAGGTTTGCAAATTCTTCTTCTACATTGTTATGAGTCGTTGTTGCGTCTTAACTTTACCCATAATTGCAGGCATCTCTTACTTAGAAGCTCTGGCACGTTTTACAAATTCATTGATCTGTATGATACAATCATTAGCTTTATACAACAAGTTTTACGAATTTAAAAATCAAAGCATACATAGCACTGTCACAAGTAACAAAATTGAACAGAAAAATACGGTCATACCGGACGATCGCAAGCCCTCTTTGGAATATCGACCAAGTCAGCAAGGAGATCATCGTGTTTTTTCTCAAAGAGATTCTGTCTCGTTGATCGGTTTTTCATTGAATGAACTACAAAGAGAAGAAATTAAAGAGAAAATTTAGATAAAAGATTGGAGTCCAATGTCCAATCACAAAATAGGCACCGGATAAAATTATCAGTTAACGAAAAGAGCCAACCCAATATAAACACGCACAACCTCTGGAGTATTCAGCACTTTTCCAAGTGACCACATCAATGCTCCATATACTGTCATCAGCTAAAATCAAAAAAAGAAAAATTCGTCAACAAAAGTCAAAGGTAAATTTACCTGTTGGGTATCGACTTAGGGTTCGTTTGGTTGGAGGATTCAAATCATGTGATTCGAACTATTTTTTATTTACGTGTATTTTTTATGAGAGAAAATACTGTAGC
>NW_010359975.1:0-827 GCF_000414095.1 Morus notabilis | reverse complement strand
TTCTTCTTCTTCCTCTACCCCGATTTCATTAATGAGATTCACGAGTTTCCGAAGCGGGCACTCGTTGGAATGATGTCCTGGTTTATTGCATCGAAAACACTTTCCCACAATCAGTTTAGCGTAGGGGTTGTGCTTCTGCTGGACTGAAGGAAGCTGCTCAGTGTTGTTGGTTTTCGGGGCCTCCAAAGGACCTTTTCCCTGTCATTGCAAAAGCTCGCTCGCTCCTGCCTTTTCTAGACCAAAATCAGTGGATCTCCGGTTTGAGAAAACTCGGCTCCCATTGCGAGTTTGCTGTGCCTTTACCTTGTAAGCCATAATGACAGCATCGGTTAAGCTCTATATGGGTCACAGGGTGAGCTGGTCCTAGACTGAATCCCTTAGTCTTCCAACATACCGAGCTACCTGTTGGTCTTCTGACTCCGAAAGGTTATTGTGAGCACTCAAGCGATAGTACTCCTCTATGTATTCCCCAACACTCCGGCCTCGTTATGAGCAACGTTGGAATTGCCGGGAGTCTGTTCAAAATTGTTGGGCAAGAATCGTTGTCGTAACAACTGCTTCATAAAGGCCCAAGAACGAATGTGTAATGACCGAGATAATCCTAGAATTAAATAGTGTAAATTTATTTATTTAAGTCAAGGACTTTTCTTAGTAATATATTGTCATATTTTGTGATTGAAGGATTTATGGAATTAATATCAATATTCCTAAATTTTGTAGCAAGTTTTATTATTAGTTCATATTTTAAGAACTAGTGAATTCAGTTGATAAATTCTTACCGCATTTAAGGCGGAAGAATTCTCAGTGCATATACAATTGGAGACTCA
>NW_010359974.1:0-3894 GCF_000414095.1 Morus notabilis | reverse complement strand
TTTTCTTTTTCCAGTGATTTAAGAGGGATATCAAGAATCGGATTAGGTACGGGTTCAGCAATTTCCCAAAAATTTGGTTCAACTAAATTCTCCCCCTGAAGTAAATTTTTGGTAAAATATGGGGTACTTTCCATAAAAAGAAACATCCATAGTTGTGTGAAACCGTTTTCTAGTGGGATTAAAAAACTTGTAGCCCTTTTTATTAGGAGTTATCCTACAAAAACGCATTTTTTTGCTCTTGGGTCTAACTTAGACCATGACCTTTTTGGAAGGTACGCATATGCAGTGCAACCAAATATTTTCAAAGGTAATTCAGAATTAATTCGAGATTCGGGAAATACCTTTTTTAAACACTCCAGCGGGGTAGTGTACTGTAAAACTTTTGTGGGCATCCTGTTGATTAGATATGACGCAGTTAGTATGGCATCCCCCCCATAAGTATTTTAGAATATTCATGTAAAACATCATAGCCCGGGCTACTTCTAACAGGTGTTTATTTTTGCGTTAAGCTATTCCGTTTTGTTCAGGAGTATCTGAACATTATGATTGATGTAAAATACTTTATTAAAATATTCCGTTCCATTATCAGATCTCAAAATGCTGATTTTTGTTTGAAATTGATTTTCAATCATTGTGTAAAAATCTTTAAAAATTCTTTCAACTTCAGATTTTTTCCACATTAAATATACCCAACAAAGACGAGTATGGTGGTCTATAAAGGTTACAAACCATTTTTTTCCTAAAACAGTGGTTACCTTTAAGGGTCCCTAAACATCGCTGTGAAAAAGATAAAATGGTTTTGAAGCTTGATAAGCTTTTTGGATATAAGGTCTACGTTGGCTCTTTGGCAATAAACAACTTTCACATTGAAATGATAAAGGACCAACCTTTTTAAAAAACATTGGAAACAAATGTTTTAAATAAGAAAAATTAGGATGGCCCAATCTGCAATGCCAAACCATTATTTGATCACGAACAGATAAAGAACTAATACTACTAAGTCCTTGAGCAATTTTATTACTAGGTAAATTATCCTCAAAATAGTAGAGACCATTGATCATCCTAGTATTGCCAATCGTCTTCCCCAAGCTCTGGTCCTAAAAAATACAATGGGATTCATAGAAGGTGACACAACAATTAGAATCTCTAGATAATTTGCTGACAGATAAGAGATTACAAGTTTAGGAACATGGAGAACAGATTTAAGATCTATTCCCTCAGAAATTTTTATCAGACCTTTTCCTGCAATTGGTGAGAAATTACCATCAGCTATCCTAACCTTTCTATTTTCAGGACACGGTGAATATGATTCAAACAGATTTGAAGAGTTGGTCATATGGTCGGATGCTCCAGAATCGATTATCCATGGAGCAGATGATTTGAAATGACATGCTAGAGCATATAATTCATTACTTGTGTGTACCACAGAAGCACTAGGAGACCAGATGTCGAGTTGGATTTCAGTAGTGTAAGAAGATGCTCCATCTGCTCCTTAGTGAAGGGGTTGGTTTCGGCCTCATTAGTAGCAAGGAGGGCTCGTCCTGGTTTGTCACCTATTTTACGTTTCCAATTCGCTGGTTTCTCATGGATTCTCCAACAATTTTCACGGGTATGGCGAGGTCTGTTGCAAAAAGCACACCAAACATGTGGTTTTTAATCAGGTTTGCGCTGATATGTGGTGGCTTTGTTATAGCCTCCACCCGTGGTTACCAAGGCTGAACCTTAAACAGCAACTCCAGGTCCCTTCTTGCCCAACATCACATTCCTCCGACTCTCCTCTCTTCTAACTTCCGAAAAAACTTCACCAACTCTAGGTCCCTGTCTTCCAATGATTCTCCCCCACACCTCATCAAACTTGACATTGAGGCCAGCCAAGAATTTGAAGATGCGATTATCCTCCACAGTCTTCTGATACCATGTTAGTTTACCAATCCATTCCGGCATATTCCACTCATAGGTAATGAAGAGGTCAAGATCTTGCCAAATTTGCTTCAAAGAATTGAAGTATTTTGTTACGTTGTCCTCCCCTTGCCACATTTCACCGAGTTTGAGAGTCAATTCAAAGATATGAGATTGATTCCCTAAATCAGAATACATTTGATTTACATTCTCCCAAAGCTCTTGTGCCGTTGGATAGCACATGTAATTAGAGCTAATGTCTTCTTCCATAGAGTTCACGAGCCATGTCATCACCATGGAATTCTCAGCGTCCCATGTGGCATAGTTCGGATCATCCACTGTAGGAGCCTTCTTTTCACCCGTCAAGTAGCCCATTTTTCCACGTCCTCTGATGTACATCCGAACTGATTGAGACATCTCAGAAAATTGTCACCATTCAATCGAATTGTGGTGATTTGGACAGAATGGGATTCCGAAGTGGTTGTACTGATTTTTGTGGAATCAATGGTGATGGGATTGTTCGAAGATGATTGGGGAACAGTAGTGGATTCATTTGAAGAGTCTAACATGGTGATAGAGCAGAGGATCGAATGAGATGGATTTCAACAAGCAATTCACCCGCTTTGATACCAACTTAAAAATGAGTGTTTCAGGGAATTATTAATTCCTTTCATTGATCATGTATTTATAGGATTTACATGGCATATACAAATCCTTCAAATTAGAGAAGTAATCACCGATTTAAGGAATATAGCTAATTCTAGGAAGAGAATAACTTCTAACAGCTAATTTCCTAAAATACAAAGATTGACAACTAATTAGCTAATTTACCACTTTACAAGGATTGTTTCCAAAACAGTTTCGATTTTCCAACATCGTTCAACAAATGAAGTTCAACTTCGAATTCGCCAAACAGTTTTATTCTTTCTTGAATTTCTTATGTTAATTATTATTGTTATTATGTTTTCTTTTGCAATTATGTTCTAAATTTCTAGACTAGGGCTACAAGTGTAGCCAAGACATGAATATTTGATTTCATTTATTTTCTTTCAATGAAGTTTATTCACTAAGAGTTTTTCATTCATGAATGTGTTTCTTTTATTGTTCTTAATGCTTTCAATAAACTGATCACTTATTGAATTGAATTGAAAACCTAAATTAAAACCCTAGATGGAGATTTTTGGGAATAGTTTCTAATAAAAGGAACCGTAAGGTGCGTTGAACATCGAGAGATAGTAATACGACTTGCGAGAGCAATTTTAGAAAAATCAAAAAACTTAATGAATTTCTAGGATGGTGGGATTCACATCTAGCGATAGTGAATTTACATGTTAGAAATATTTTTAATAGCATCCCCAGAAGGACTATTAGATAAATTAGGGTTTTTCATTATACTACATGAATGGGAGGCGATGTTAGCGAATAATTGGAATTATATAAGAATTGTCTTGGTGAAACTTGTATGCTCTAGTGTTTTCTTTGCATTGATCTCTTTTCATAATTATTTTGCATATAATTTGTGTTAATTTATTTTGCTTTCTTTTCAGTTTTAATCTATTACAGAGATTTTTTGTCTAGATAAAGTTAAAAATATCAATTTTAGTAATTGTTAAGCTAGTTTCCATGGCAACGATATCCTATTCACTCATTATATTACTTGTGCGATTCATGCGCTTGCTAAAAATCACATCAGGTGCTAGTCATATACTTATAGGAAGACCTTGGCAGTTTGATAGAAGAGTGATTCCTGATGGTTTTGCGAACACTTATACTCTTACCAAGCATGGTGTGAAGCATATTCTAGCACCCCTTAGTCCACATCAAGTAAAAAGAGATCAATTGGCAATTTCTAAGGTAAAAAAGGAGGGCTTATTTGCCAACAAGGGGGACTTGGGCCACTGCCGCCCTCTCTCGGTCCCGGTCCAACAACTCTGTGGATCTGCTCATATGGGGGACGCGGGTTACTAACCAGGGCTATTCCCCACTTGTTAGTTG
>NW_010359973.1:0-484 GCF_000414095.1 Morus notabilis | reverse complement strand
TTTAAATTGAGCGGTACAAAATAATTATATTTATTTTAAGAAATTATTTCTCTATTTAAATATATAAATAAGTATGTAAATAATTCAACTTATAATTTGAGTTTAACTAATTAAAAATATTTTTTAATGAGAAACAATAAAAATAGTAAGTATTAAAGTAAAAACTTTCAAGCAAAAGGTTGAAGAACAATTTATATATAAGCATGCAACCAAGAAGTTGAAGAACAAAAAATAATATATAATGAGAAACAATATAAATACAATATTTAAAAAAAACCAAATACAAAAGAACAAGCAAGTATTAAAGTAAAATCATGTAAGCAACAGGTTGAAGAACGATTTATATAACAGCATGCAAGTAAGGAGTTGAAGAACACAAAATAAAATACTCATAAACATAATTGAGAAAAAAAATATTTTAAACGGAAAATTTTAGGACGAAGAATTTTATAAGCAACATTGAAATAAAAATTAAAAAAAAAAA
>NW_010359972.1:0-440 GCF_000414095.1 Morus notabilis | reverse complement strand
CATTCCTGTACTCTAGGAGGTACTCTAAACCTAATCTCATATTTACTATCGATCGAATATATTTTTTCCTTTATTATTGAATATTGCTCTGAACAATTGATGCCTAAAAATTCACCAAAGTTTTCTAAACTACTTTCTAAACCTTCTAATTTTAATCTAGGATCAAAAATAGTACCTAAACCATACAACAAAGGCAACTTAGACCAATATTTTATAAATTTCCTTTCCATAGAATGGATAGGAATTGCTAAGATTAGGTCATCCCTTTATTCACTACATAAAATACTAATTCGTAAAAGTTCTCCTAAAGCTAAAGGTGATGTTGGGTAATATGTTCCACTATGTTTTAGAGTCACTTCATGAAACCTACCTACAAATTGATACAAAACTCCGGCAATTTGCCAATCATATGCGTCTATATATCCTACTCCTACTTTTGC
>NW_010359971.1:0-548 GCF_000414095.1 Morus notabilis | reverse complement strand
GGTTTGGGGTTTGGGGTTTGGGGTTTGGGGTTTGGGGTTTACGGTTCGCGATTCAGGGTTCAGCGTTCACGATCCAGGGTTCAGGGCTCAGGACTAAGGGCCCAGGTTTCAGGGCTAAGGGCTCAGGGTTCAGGTTTCAGGGTTCAAGGTTCATGGTTCAGGGTTCAGGGTTTGGGGTTTGGGGTTCGGGGTTCAGGGTTTAGGGTTTAGGGTTTAGGGTTTAGGGTTTAGGGTTTAGGGTTTAGGGTTTAGGGTTTAGGGTTTAGGGTTTAGGGTTTAGGGTTTAGGGTTTAGGGTTTAGGGTTTAGGGTTTAGGGTTTAGGGTTTAGGGTTTAGGGTTTAGGGTTTAGGGTTTAGGGTTTAGGGTTTAGGGTTTAGGGTTTAGGGTTTAGGGTTTAGGGTTTAGGGTTTAGGGTTTAGGGTTTAGGGTTTAGGGTTTAGGGTTTAGGGTTTAGGGTTTAGGGTTTAGGGTTTAGGGTTCGGGGTTAAGGGTTCGGGCTTTGGGGTTTGGGGTTCGGGGTTCAGGGTTTAGGGTTTAGGGTTTGGGG
>NW_010359970.1:0-728 GCF_000414095.1 Morus notabilis | reverse complement strand
TACAAGTCTACAACAAACATTGGAACGAATTTGAAAAAAAAAAAAAAAAGAAAAGTTTTTGGAAAAAACGACTCAGAACACAAACGACACTTCATTACAAAAGCCCTAGCTTTAGCTTAGAAATTAACAGTGCATGAGTCTAAATTTTTATCCCTTATTTTTAATAAATACCATTTTATTAGTATAATTATTTGACTAAAAATATTATGAATCAATAATCAAGAGTACAAATTTTAATCCATACAATTTTAAGAAATATTTATTAAGATTACCTTAGAAATAGAATTAGAATTAGAAATTAAGATCACTCTCTTCTGTCGCAGCTCTGTTCTGCTCTTGTTTGTGCCAACCAAAGCTCCCACTTGTATTCAGGTCTCTCACTCTCTTTCTTTCTCTCTTCAAGCCTCGTTTTTTATTTTTATTTTTAATTTTTTAGTTGTCTTCGAGAAAGTGGTACTGCAGTTTCATGTTCTTCTTTAAAAAAACCTCCCCCCCCCCCCCCCCCTCCCTTAATATGTGAAGTTTTTGGTTCTTATGTGATCAAATATGATTTTAAAATCAGACGAGGAAGAATATAGAGAGCTTTTGACTGAAAAAGTTAGACGTGATATTTTTTGAGAGCTTTAAATTGTAAAAATTTGAGATTGAAAATATCGAATCGGTGACATGAACAAGGTCCAAGACTTAAATTTTAATGAGATTGTTTTGAAGTAATCCATGCTTACAAT
>NW_010359969.1:331-772 GCF_000414095.1 Morus notabilis | reverse complement strand
AATACATATTTACAAAATAATGAGTGGGAGAGGGTTGTATGACAATACACCCACTGGTCTCTATCGTTAGTTTAACACCGTGAGATTCGAAAGGGGCTTCGCGGCGACACTGATTCCGCACTCCCTACGGAAAGTGTTCTTTCGGATCAATAACAAGGTTGACTTCCTAGCAATAGGATTCAATGATGTATTTTCGGTTTGACCTACCCTACGACGGCACTCCGAAATTAAGTCTGTAGAATCTGAAACGATGGATTACACTCTTAAAAATATAATCAAATTGTTGATCATATTTTTGACCAAAATTAACGGTAATTAATAAATATAAAAATATGAGATATTTTGATTGTATTAATTAATTGAGAAGGTCTCAGTTCAATTTGTGATATTTTGACCTACCATATGGCGGCACTATATTCATGGTAAATTGGATTATCGTTT
>NW_010359969.1:0-112 GCF_000414095.1 Morus notabilis | reverse complement strand
TTTATGTGCATATATTAATGAATATTTTATGAATATCAAATGAAAATTCTGTGATTATTTATATAACCTTAAACATAGTATATAAGTGTTATATACAAGAGGATAGTGTTTA
>NW_010359968.1:274-495 GCF_000414095.1 Morus notabilis | reverse complement strand
TATGATGGATGATGGGCCCCGTTACGACACCAAAAGATGTCGCCGTTCTTGTGGGAGTTGCAGAGCGCAAACGGAGAATAAATCTATCGGTTGATGGGCGCCGTTACACCACAAAAGTTTTGAGCATTCCTTTGGCCATTGTAGATTACGATGAGAGCTTCGATCTAACGGCTAATGGGGCCCATTACAACACAAAAAATTGTCACGGTTTCGTGGCGGGG
>NW_010359968.1:0-224 GCF_000414095.1 Morus notabilis | reverse complement strand
ACCAAAAGTTTTCACCGTTCCCGTGCCATTCGTAGATCGCGATGAGAGCTTCGATCTAACGGCTGATGGGTCCCATTATGACACCAAAAGTTTCGCCGTTCCCGTGGCAGTTGTAGATCACGAAGAGAGCTTCGATCAACCGCTGATGGGCCCCATTTCAATATCAAAAGTTGTTGCCGTTCCCGTGACGGTTGTAGGGCGAAGCTCTCTTCGTGATCTACAAA
>NW_010359967.1:0-907 GCF_000414095.1 Morus notabilis | reverse complement strand
ATAGTTTGACAATTATGAACATTAAAAGTGCAAATTCGTGCATTTATCAATGCACTATCCACATCCTATCTAGGCTTACAGCAATAGGCTCTCTTACCAGTTCACAAGATCTCTTAGTTTAAGAAATCATTCATTAATTTTCTGAATTCGTTATTATGACCCCACGAACTACTCAAGCCGCGAGCCCCATGACTGGGTAAGCCATGAGGTTCCATGATTGGACAAGTTATGGATTCCATGGATAGGACAAGCCATGGATTTCATAAACTAAACAAGCCATGGTTTTTAAAGAGTTTTTCTTTCGCAAACCAACCCCTTTCTTTAAAACATTTCCAAGGCCAAAATTCTTTTTGAAAATCAGGCTCACAAGGAAAAGGGATAGAAATCCTACCTCGCACTATCAAACCTGGGACTAGCGTTGCCTTTTTCGACTTCCGCTTCCTCAAGCCCCTTCAGTCTGAATCTTCAGCGATCACATATGCAAGACAACACTTTAGGATTAATTCTCATTCCTAAAGCAATCCAATCTCAATTAGATACCAAGGTTTCCAATTAGTGTGCCCCTAATCCATTTTCATATTTCAAATTATCATTCCAAGGGTTTTCAATCTCAAAATAAGGATTAAAGATGTTAATCCATTCATATCAAGTCTCCAAATGAAGCTAATTTGGGTTCTCCCTGAAAACAATGGTCAAAACAACAATTTCAGGCCAAACATGGTCAGACCCCGTGTCAATCGGTCGATCGGTGACAGAACAGTGCATTACCACCGGGCGACCGGTGGTGTGCACTCCAGTCGACTGGACAGGTCGACCGGTCAGGCCAATGTAATCCGGTCGACCGGTGGCACCAGCTGTGCGAGAGAAGCTCGCGGAAACCAGTCCAAAAACCTGCAATCTCAGTCCC
>NW_010359966.1:0-1451 GCF_000414095.1 Morus notabilis | reverse complement strand
GGGCCTCTCACACCCCATCCTTATAAAATTATGACTGTGTTTAGAATTGTTTCTGTTTTTATTTTTTATATTTAAAAAAAAATGAGAATGTTTTTAAAATGATGTTTTGTACAATATAAATAAAAAATAAAAATGAAAATAATTTTTTATTTTAGTACAAAATGAGAAAAAAATAAAAAAATGACTTTTAATTATTTTTTATTTTTTATTTTTATTTTCTCAACTCTCGAGCAGAGAGAGAAAAATAGAGATATTAATGAGTTTTTTACATTAAAAATAATTTCTTAATAAAACTACCAAATGCATTTTTAAAAACGTTTTCATTTTCATTTTCATACAAAAAATAAAATCATTTTGGAACGAATTCTAAACGCGTCCTATATTTTCGTACTCCAAAGAAAAAAAAATCAGATGAATGCATCGTGCCACGAAATATATATGACCTACATATATATAGATATGAACATATAAATATATGCAATTAGTGAGTGAGAATGAATCAGGGCTCATTTAGTTTACTGATTTGAGTTTTTAATTCGAATTAAGATGTAATTTTATGTGAGAATTTTTTATTGTAGCAAAAAAATTAGATGTGACTATTTCTGAAGCTTTTTATTGTAATAAAACTCAAATTCTAAATTTAAATCGATAAAATAAACTGGCCTCAGAAAAAGTACCACATAGCATATAAGTCTCCATGTATTGGGCAATCTTACAAATACTTCAACTAGACACATATATATACTTTTAGAATAAATGCCAATTAATAGTGGAATTCTTACTCTTAAGAATGCAATATATAAGAGTTCTTCAAATATTATGACACTTTGCCAACTTGCACGAGTTTTGGGAATTATTGTCTGCATAGACGGACCCCCACTTCACTCCTCTCTAATTTGCACATCACATCAAACCCCACAATACCAATGTTGTTATAAACTCACATCTTCTTTTTCTTCCTTTCACATATATAGAACAAAGGCATGCACACCCACCAAAAGAAATAGTAAAATATTCCCCGTAATATCATTCATTTTCTATTTTAAAGGTGTTTAAAAGGCAAAAGCAAAGGTGGTTTTTTTTTATATTAATTTATTCATTATTTTTTTTCCAAGAAATTAATTTTAAATATATTATGTACGAGGGAAGTGGTCCTTCGAATATAGTAGTCGATTATGGTGAAAGAAAGCCAAGTCAAACTAAAATAGCTAAGCCCTATCAGAATTCCGGTTTAAAAAGCTAACATAAAACTGAAAATGAATGTACATAAACTGAAATTAATGAATTAGAGAGAGAAAGTCAAAAATCTAAATTCGTATGAAAATGATGTGTGCATGGGAGCTGAAGAAATTAAACTAGAAATTAAGCACGGTATAGAATTATGTCAAAATGAGAATCTTTTTTTTTTCTTCTCAAAGTTTTACCAAACTGCACACACACACACACACACA
>NW_010359965.1:1129-1535 GCF_000414095.1 Morus notabilis | reverse complement strand
TTTCAATACCAAAACTTGTCCCCATTCCCGTGGCGGTTGTAGGGCGTGATGAGTGCTTCGATCTAACGCCCGATGGGCCCCGTTAGGACACCAAATGTTTACGCCGAAAATTTGGCAATTGTAGATCGCGAAGAGAGGTTCGATCTAACAGCTGATGGGCCCCATTACGACACCAAAAGTTGTCATCATTCCTGTGCCATTCGTAGATCGCGAAGAGAGCTTCTTCGATCTAACGGTTAATGGGCCCCGTAACGACACCAACATTTTTCGCCCTTCCCGGGGTGGTTGTAGAGCGCGAAGAGAGCTTCGATCTAATGGCTAATGGGCCCCGTTTCGACACCAAACGTTGTCGCCATTCTAGTGGCGGTGGTAGAGCGCGAAGAGAGCTTCGATATAACCTCTGATG
>NW_010359965.1:0-372 GCF_000414095.1 Morus notabilis | reverse complement strand
CAACATTTGTCGCCCTTCCCGGGGCGGTTGTAGAGCGCAAAGAGAGCTTCGATCTAACGGCTGATGGGCCCCGTTTCGACACGAAACGTTGTCGGCATTCTAGTGGCAGTGGTAGAGCGCGAAGAGAGCTTCAATATAACCTCTGATGGGCCGGCCCCGTTACGACACAAAAAGTTGTCGTTAAATTCTTCACGGTTGTAGAGGGGGAAGAGAGCTTCGATATGACGGATGATGGGCCCCGTTACGACGCCAAAAGATGTCGCCGTTCCCATGGTGGTCGTAGAGTGCAAACAGAGAATAGAACTATCGGTTGATGGGCGTCCTTACACAACAAAAGTTTTGAGCGTTCTTTTGGCCATTGTAGATTGTGAA
>NW_010359964.1:0-1284 GCF_000414095.1 Morus notabilis | reverse complement strand
AACTAAACAAGCTTTTAATAAGGTAAAATTAATTTAAAATTGTATTTAAAAAAATAGACATTTTGATTTTACGTTTGGATTTTGGAATTGATAAAAATGAAAACAATCCACAGAGTTGTTTGGCTGTTTGCTAGTTTTATTTATTTATTTATCTATTTATTTTGATAATCTGGTTAGTTTTTAGTTTATTTTGTTTAACTAACTACGGTCTCGTTAGTTTCGTAGATTTGAGTTTTCAATTCGAGTTGAGATATGACATTTTTTAAGAGTCTTTAACTGTAGCAGAAAAAGTTAGATGTGACATTTTTTAAGAGCTTTTAACTATAAAAATTTAGAACTAAAAATTCAAATCGGTAAAATAAACGAGAATTACGCGGCATTAGCATCTATTTGTCATCCCCAAAAGCCTTCCAACTAAAGTTATTATTCAGCGGAAGAGAAAAAAAATAAAAAAATAAAAACTTAGTAAGTTGATAACGGATTTACTTAGATGAAAGCGATTTGACAAAGCATAAAACAAAGCCAACCATCGCTATTCGCTATCCGCTTCCAATTTTGACTTTTCGGTTTAAAAAATTATTTATCACAATTGAGGTAGACCAAATTTTGGATACAATAAATATAGTATCGTTTTCTGGTAGAAAATCAACTCCCGCAACATCATCGGCCGTTGAACTTTAAGGTCACTTTTATTTTTGATTTTAACTTTAAAAATTCTCATTTCATGTCTTAAAATTTTAATTAATCTTATCAAACCACTTCTGGTGAAATTTTTAATAAAAACATACGGAAAAATAGGTATTGATAACACTTGGTTTTAAGTTAGAATTTTTATTAAAAATAAATAAGGATCTATTTTTTTTTTTTTACAATTCGAATCACAATTTAAATTTTTTGTCATAATATTTTCTTTCATAAAAATTCAAATTTAATTTTCTTTTATATACTTTCACTTTTCAATTCAAGTAAATAACTTGAACCTGCCAAAAGTATAAGTGTGAAGAAAAATAAGAATACATTTAATTTTTTTTTTTTTTTAGTGAATATTGTATCTGTCATTCAATGAAAAATGTCTTTAAGTACATCAGATACAATAGGTGGTGGAACATCTTCCAACCACATCATGTTTCCTTCTAGCCTAAGACCATGCTTAGCTAAACAAAATTAGCAGATCTGGGAACATGGTTAATTAATATGTCAGAGAAAATAGAAAGAAGACATTTGGCTTCGTTTACTTCACCGATTTGAGTTTAAAATTTGAGTTTTGCTACAGTAAAAAGTTCT
>NW_010359963.1:0-589 GCF_000414095.1 Morus notabilis | reverse complement strand
GGAGGGAGTGTGACGGTGGGGGAGTGCCTGAGATTGATTGAGGCTTGAATAGAGGATGGAGTGCGACGGTGGGGGAGCTTGCACGACAATGGGAGGCGGCAGGCGGCGGTAGATGGCGGCAGACGGCCGAGGATGGGGAACGGATCTGCAAGGTCAAGGTTGCAGCAGTGGCGACCATGATAGTGGAGTTGTGTTGGTGAGATTGTTGTGGTTTTGAGATTCCAGGGAATGTGAATAACACCCTGTGTTATTCAGATTACCCCAAAATGGAGGAAAATGAATCCCATGGGATTCACTTTCTCAGGAATTTAAAGATTACAATTCTTATATTAAACATGGAAACCTTTAAGATTCTCATTCTACCAAACGCTCCCTTTATTAACGATAAATGATTTGTAAGAAAAAATCAAAACGATTTTAATTCGACCTTAACTTTTGCTTCAGGCGACATAATACTGCGTTCAGTGCCTTACTTGGATTAACACGCAATGTGTCTATCATGTCTGTTGACGGTGAAAACTCATCAACCGAAATAGGCCAGGTCACCTCTAGGTATACCGTTGGATTACCGGCTTGATATTGACCGTAT
>NW_010359962.1:0-538 GCF_000414095.1 Morus notabilis | reverse complement strand
AAATTTCTCATCTCGTCGAGATCTAAAAATGTCATTTTTGGTAAAAGTTAAAATTCGGCCTCTAAAGGCCCCGTTTGGCTGAAAGTCGTAGCTGCTATTTTTCTTGAAACTGTTTTAGTCAAAAACTGTGCCGTTTCGGGAATCTGTGTTTTAGTACCTCTTAGGGTCGGATTTTAAAAATCTTTTCTTCATCAAATTTCTTCATCTCGTCGAAATATAAAATTGTCACTTTTGTGAAAAATCGAGATTCAGCTTCTAAGGGTCCCGTTTGGCTGAACCAGTGGCTGCCAGTTTTTTTTTCGAAACTGTGTTGGACAGCTTGTCCGTTTTTACCAAATGGCTTCCAACTTGGTTTTAGAGTTAAAATTAGGTTTTGTCATAGTAACCGAAAATGTTCAAAACATCCAGGGCTATAAGTTTAAGCTTTAAAATATTGAAAAATCTCGCTCTATGGTCCTCATTTTCGCGGTCAAAGTCCCGGAAAATTTGTCCTCTAATCCGAAAATAAGCAACTTAGATCAAGCATAAACATACCACA
>NW_010359961.1:280-552 GCF_000414095.1 Morus notabilis | reverse complement strand
ATCTCTTTGCTTAAGAAATCATTTATTAAACATTTTGAAATCATTAATATGACCCCACGAACTACTCAAGCCGCAGGCCCCATGACTGAACAAGCCATGAGGTTCCATGACTAAACAAGCCATGGTTTTCAAAGCATTTTCTTTCACAAATCAATCCCTTTCTTTAAAACATTTTCAAGGCCAAAATCCTTTTTTTGAAAACAGGCTCACAAGGAAAAGGGATAGAAATCCTACCTCGCACAATCAAACCTGGGACTAGCGTTGCCCTTTTC
>NW_010359961.1:0-214 GCF_000414095.1 Morus notabilis | reverse complement strand
ATTAATTCTCATTCCTAAAGCAATCCAAATCTCAATTTCCAACCAAGATTTCCTATTAGTGTGCCCTAATCCATTTTAATGTTTCACATTATCATTCCAAGGGTTTTCAATCTCAAAACAAGGATTAACAATGCTAATCCATCTATCTCAAGTACCCAAATGAAACTAATTTGGGTTCTCCTCGAAAACAGGGGTCAAAACAACACTTTTCAGG
>NW_010359960.1:0-614 GCF_000414095.1 Morus notabilis | reverse complement strand
TGGTTTGGCAGAAGTCCTCCAACCAAGAGAACTTTGTACACAGTTTGCTTAGTAATCAAATATGAGTTTCTAAATCGTCTCTCTTTCTATCTGAAATTATGAGTCCCTCGCTTATGTTACGATCTTCATCCCCCTAACTAGTATGCTATATGCTTGCCCCTAGTAGAGGATCCTACATATCATAACGTTTAAGCTTAAGATTCGTGCTACGATCTCCATAACCATGAGTAATGAGCACCTGTAACACTTAAGGCTAGGAATTTGTCATCCTTCAGGAACAAGTTCAGAGGCTTGTAATATACGAAACAAACGATTTTGATATAAAGAGTATGCAACCTCAATTTAATTCTGAAACTTACCTATGCGGTCTAAAAACACCTTGTGCGTGCCACTCATTGTGTACGAACCTAACCTAATGTAATTCAATCTCACTGAATCTGACCTTTTTTACGTTACGCATTCAACCGAACAAAAAAATAACTATAATAACAATAACAACTACTAAAAAAAATTAAGAAAAAAATAATAAGTTAATAGAGTGCGAAAAGGTTTGCGTGCTACGGGTTTATTTATACTCCTTTAACCATAATATTTCTTTTATTGCAACATCCGAT
>NW_010359959.1:1769-2458 GCF_000414095.1 Morus notabilis | reverse complement strand
CCGTTACGACACCAAAATTTGTCACCCTTCCCGGGGCGGTTATAGAGCGTGAAGAGTGCTTTAAGCTAACAGCTGATGGGCCTCGTTTCAACACCAAACGTTGTCGCCATTCCAGTGGTGATGGTAGGGCGCGAAGAGAGCTTCGATATAACGTCTGAAGGGTCGGCCCCGTTACGACACCAAAGGTTGTCCCCATTCCTGTGGCAGTTGTAGAGCACGAAGAGAGCTTCGATATGACGGATGATGGGCCCCGTTACGACACCAAAAGATGTCGCCGTTCCCGTGGTAATTGTAGAGCGCGAACAGAGATTAGATCTATCGGTTGACGGGCGCTGTTACACACCAAAAGTTTTGAGCGTTCCTTTGGCCAATGTCGATTGCGAAGAGAGCCTCGACCTAACGGCTAATGGGGCCCGTTACGACACAAAAATTTGTCACGATTTTCGTGGCAGTTGTAGAGGACGAAGGGAGCTTTGATCTAACGGATTATGGGCCTCTTTATGACACCAAAAGTTTTCACCATTCCCGTGCCATTCGTAGATCGCGATGAGAACTTCGATCTAACAGCTGATGGGCCCTATTACGACACCAAAAGTTTCGCCGTTCCCGTGGCAGTTGTAGATCACGAAGAGAGCTTCGATCAAACCACTGATGGGCCCCATTTCAACACCAAAAGTTGTCGCCGTTCC
>NW_010359959.1:1186-1732 GCF_000414095.1 Morus notabilis | reverse complement strand
GTAGGGCGCGAAGAGAGCTTCGATCTACCGCTCGATGGGCCCCGTTAGGACACCAAAAGTTTTCGTCAAAAAAGTGGCAGCTGTAGATCGCGAAGAGACGTTCGATCTAACGGCTAATGGGCCCGTTACGACACCAAAAGTTGTCGCCGTTCCCGTGGTGGTTGTAGAGTCCGAAGAGAGCCTCGATCTGATGGATTATGGGCCCTGTTATGACACCAAAACTTTTCACCGTTCCCGTGGCAGTCGTAGATCGTGAGGAGAGCATTGATCTAACGGCTGATGGGCCCCATTACGACACCAAAAGTTGTCATCTTTCCCGTGCCATTCGTAGATCACGAAGAGAGCTTGTTTAATCTAACGGTTGATGGGCCCCATTACGACACCGACATTTATTGCCCTTCCCGGGGCGGTTGTAGAGCGCGAAGAGAGCTTCTCTCTGACGGCTGATGGGTCCTGTTTCGACACCAAACGTTGTCGCCATTCTAGTGGCGGTGGAAGAGCGCGAAGAGAGCTTCGATATAACCTCTGATGGGCCGGCCCCGTTAC
>NW_010359959.1:539-869 GCF_000414095.1 Morus notabilis | reverse complement strand
TACGACACCAAGGGTTGTCCCCGTTCCCGTGGCAGTTGTAGAGCACGAAGAGAGCTTCGATATGACGGATGATGGGCCCCGTTACGACACCAAAAGATGTCGCCATTCCCGTGGTAATTGCAGAGCGCGAATAGAGATTAGATCTATCGGTTGATGGGCGCCGTTACACACCAAAAGTTTTGAGCGTGCCTTTGGCCAATGTCCATTACAAAGGGAGGTTCGATCTAACGGCTAATGGGGCCCGTTACGACACAAAAATTTGTCACGGTTTTCGTGGCGGTTGTAGAGGGCGAAGAGAGCATTGATCTGACGGATTATGGGCCTCTTTAC
>NW_010359959.1:0-213 GCF_000414095.1 Morus notabilis | reverse complement strand
CAAAAAGTTGTCGCGGTTCCTGTGGCGGTTGTAGAGTCCGAAGAGAGCCTCGATCTGACAGATTATGAGCCCCGTTATGACAGTAAAACTTTTCACCGTTCCCGTGGCAGTCGTAGATCCTGAAGAGAGCATCGATCTAACAGCTGATGGGCCCCATTACGACTCCAAAAGTTGTCGTCTTTCCCGTGCCATTCGTAGATCGCGAAGAGAGCT
>NW_010359958.1:0-1427 GCF_000414095.1 Morus notabilis | reverse complement strand
AAAAAATAAAATTTGGGGTTGAAAGTGCCAATAACCCCATGGAACATTGATAGTTGAAGTACTTCAAGGGTTCTATCCCTGTGGCAATGAGATTCTTGTGGTGGCTGGTCTTATGTGATGACAATCGTGGTTCATAGGGCTTATGTGTCCCGATTCGGGTAGAATTATGACTACATTATGGTTTTGTAGGGTTAACTGTTTTTTCTAGTGGATCATTCATTGACTCAGTTTGGTATTGATTCTAGGAGCTCAAAAGCACTTATTTAGCCATCCACAACTGTCATGTGTGTTTGGTAAAAACCCAAAGAAGTGATTCTTGGACAATTTTTGAAGAATTTAAGGCTAAAATCAGAAGCAGCCCAAAGGCTGCTTTTGATTGTAGATTGTGCGGGAATCCCTTGTGGCACATTAATGAAACTTTCAATATTACTCCATTACCCCTACTGAATGAAAATAATCTCATTCCCAAGAAAATTTGTTGTTCGCAGTCTGTGCTCTCATCTTCGTGGTCTCCCCTCTCCCACTGTTCTCTTGTTCTCCCTCCGAATTGTGGGATTGGCAATTGGAGCTCATCAGATTAATAGCCTCTATAAGTACTTGATTGATCTTCGTTTGTTTCCATTTGGTATGTTTTCTCTGATAGATTTAAAATGATCTAAACATGATCTAAACAAGATCATAATAACTAATCTAGCCTAAAATCTGAAAATGCCCCAAAAGTCTTATTTGGGATTTAGGCATACCTCATATTCTGGTAGGCAACAGAAGCACGTCGTTCATGGTCACCAGAAAACGTCGATGGCCAGCCGGAATCCATGGACACCCTGCAAAAGGAAGAAGAAGGGCAAGAGGAGCCACTAAGCTCTTCCCTATCTCTCCATGTTCGGCCATACACCCCAAAAATACCCCACAAGCTCAAGCTCCCTTCTCTAAAGAAGGGGTGGTGCCTATATAAACTAAATAGGACTAGGGCTTTTAACCAGTATTTATTCAGAGAGAAAATTTGGTCCAATAGGCTGACCAAATATTATGAGATAGAGGGAGTTCAAATGCCTCAAGCGAGTTAATAAAACAAGTGTCCATTCCATTATGAACTGATGTTTAACATACATGCATGTGTTAATTCACATTAACGTAGTTGTCCATAAGATGCTTTAATTAATTACATAGTGAATTATTATGATTATGGAAGTCCATATAAAAATATTCCAACAGTCTCCCACTTGGACAACATAATCATACAACAAATATTCACTCATCACAGCATAAGCATCAACTAAGAATCCCACATAATAAACACAAGCCCAAAACAATCATGCATAATAACGTATCGACAGGATACAATCATTATACATAATCATGCGTTGAAGATTCATCAAAGCATGATGACAACTTTAATATATGGATCAAAAACAATGATAGAGACT
>NW_010359957.1:0-1501 GCF_000414095.1 Morus notabilis | reverse complement strand
ATTTAAAATTGGATTTAATATAGTATTTACTGATAAATACAGTATTTACCAGACGAGAATTAGATTCAGTGAAATATTTATTAATAAATACGATAGATTAAAACACGAATTTCATAAAGCATTTAAAAATTGGATTCAATATAGTATTTATTGATAAATAGAGTATTTACATGACGAGAATTAGATTCAGTGAGATATTTACTAGTAACTACGATATTATGAGATTGGAAATTGAATCTAGTGAAGTATTCAAAGGTAAATACAATATTTATCAAATTTAAATTTAATTTCAGTGAAGTATTTACATCACAAACTTTTAGACTCCATCAGAAACTCGTATCGGTAATGAAGTTTGCATTTGGTTGGTAGATTCATACCAATCATCGTTCGTGGTTCAGTACAGTATTTTCTTTCACAAGAAATACACGTAAATCGAGAATGGTTATGAATCATGGTTCTGAATCCATGAACCAAACGTCTAGACTCCATCATAAACTCTTACCGGTAATGAAATCACAACAAAAAGAATAAAATTCATGAAATAATAACCTCAGATCTAAAACTCACAAACTCAGCCACAAATCTCCAAATAATGCACAAAAAATACAAAGATCCAGCAAAACAAACAAACAACTAGCCAAATAACCTCAAAACCTGCTTCCAATCTATGAGTCTGTTGCCAACCACCAAAGTTAGGGATTGACATTGAGTGTCAGAGATCTGTTCGTCTCGCAATGAAGATCTCCATGGACAACGATGCTCGGTGGCCGATGTAACATCATTTTCAGTTAGGCGACAATCTCCGGTGGTGACACTTCCCAAATCATCCGATGATATGTGAGAAAAACAGAGATAGGAGATTATGGATTTGCTCTTAAACGCGAGTTGCCGG
Source organism: Morus notabilis (assembly GCF_000414095.1). Classification (NCBI taxonomy): domain Eukaryota; kingdom Viridiplantae; phylum Streptophyta; class Magnoliopsida; order Rosales; family Moraceae; genus Morus; species Morus notabilis. The sequence continues at coordinate 609 of NW_010359957.1, read as the reverse complement.
TATCAGATCCTCCATGGAGAAGCTTTTTACAGACTCGTCTTCTGATTATCCAAGACTCGCGACGCGACGGTGATGTTACCAATCTCAGCCGTCGTTACTCTAGGTCTCGGTCATCCTCTTGACGCCGCATACCGAAAATGAGGAGATGACGAGAGTGAGAATTCATAAAAAATGAGAGGCAAAAATCAGCACCGCCGAGTGTGTGGACGACGGAGCTTGATGGGCTTTCGACAATGGGCTTGGAGAGTTGAGTGGCGATGATCTCCAAGGATTTCTGATAGCCCCGATGAGGCCAAGGAGAAACATAAGGACAGAGAAAGAGAGATAGGGGGAGAAAAGCACCGGCGGATGTGAAAGGGAGGGAAAGGAACCAACGAAGGAGAGAGAGAATCAAAGTGCGAGAGGGAGAAGAACAGACGAAGGAGAGAGAGAGAGAAGAATCATGGCTCACGATGGGTTGAATCGGCACTGGAGAAGGATGTCTCGTGACGGTTGAATCGACGCCGGCAAAGAGCTCTGGCTATGGTTGCCTTTGATAGTGACGGCGGCGTGAATTATTTTGGGAAGAGGACAAACGACGTGGCTGAAAGAGAAAGAGGAAGAGAGATA
>NW_010359956.1:0-865 GCF_000414095.1 Morus notabilis | reverse complement strand
TAAGGGTTCAGGGTTCAGGGCTCGGGGTTTAGGGGACATGGTTCAGGGTTCAGGGTTCAGGGTTTAGGGTTCAGGTTTGAGGGTTTACGGTTTAGGATTTGGAGTTTGGGGTTTTGGGTTCGGGGTTCAGGGTTCGGCATTCGGGGTTCAGGGTTCAAGGTTCAGGGTTCGGGGTTCACGGTTCACGGTTTAGTGTTTAGGGTTCAGGGTTCAGGGTTCAGGGTTCACGATTCAGGGTTCAAGGTTCAGGATTCAGGGTTCAGGGTTTAGGGTTTTGGGTTCTGGGTTCAGTGTTGGGGATTTGGGGGGTTTTGGGTTTAGGGTTCAGGGTTCAGGGTTCGGAGTTCGGGGTACAGGGTTCGGGGTTCAGGGTTTGGTGTTCGGGGTTCGGGGTTCCGGGTTCGGGGTTCAGGGTTTAGGGTTTAGGGTTTGGTGTTTGGGGTTTGGTGTGTAAGGTTTAGGGTTTGGGGTTTGTGTTTTGGGGTTTGGGGTCTGGGTTTGGGGTTTAGGGTTTAGGGTTATGGGTTTACGGTTCAGGGTTCACGGTTCAGGGTTTAGGGTTCAGGGCTCAGGGCTCAGGGCTCGGGGTTCAGGTTTCAGGGCTCCGGATTCAGGGTTCAGGGTTCAAGGCTACGACTCAGGGCTCTGGGCTCGGCGCTCGGGGCTTGAGGTTCGGTGTTCGGGGTTCGGGGTTCAGGGTTCTGGGTTCGGGGTTCTGGGTTCGGGGTTTGGTGTTCGGGCTTCAGGGTTCAGGGTTCACGGATCAGGAATTAAGGTTCAAGGTTCAGGCTTCAGTGTTCAGGTTTCAGGGTTTAGGGTTCACGGTTTAGGGCTCAGGGCTCAGGCCTCGGGGCTCGGGGTTCGG
>NW_010359955.1:0-1298 GCF_000414095.1 Morus notabilis | reverse complement strand
AAAAAAAAAAAAAAAAAAGGGCAGCAAAATGGTTTTTCATCAGAAAGTATCCAAGACACTGCCACCAAAAGAAGACAAAGTTTCTTAACCTATAACTGAGCAAAAAGAGTGCCAAGGAATGAAAACTACCCTCTAAATCTAATAAATTCTCAGTTTCAAGCATAATCATATAAATAGAAATAATAATCCCATCTACTACATTTGGACTTAAAACTCCACGAATCTGCCTCAAATCCTTAAACTTGATAAAACCCAATCAAACAACTCAAATATGTCAGCAGAGACGTTTCACATCATTGACCAGACAAAAAAGAACTTGACCGATTGGAGACGTTCGTCCTTTCAGAATCTATTAAACAGGAAGCACTCAGTTATTGAACTGTGATATAAACTTTAATAACCCTCTATATACCTAAGCATTCCGAGAATCCTGGAAAACCACCCTCTTAGATCTTATTCCCGCTTCATGACATCTTCAATTCAATTCCCTCTTAGATCCCATTCTTTTTCCATTGGAAAAACTCTTTCTAAATTTCCTAACTACCCAATATCGTTCCACACTTGTACACATTCAAATCATTTTTTTTTTTAAAAGGCCCTTAAGAATATAGTTAAAAATTTAACTGCCTTTGTGTCAGAGTGCTCGATCAAGCCCCTGATTTGAGCTTTATCCAGGTGATAAAATTCCAGATCATGATCAAAGCATTATTCTTTCGGTTTAAAATTCGAATCTCTCTAGTTCCCCTTAATTTTATGTTTCAGGTGAGAAATTCGCAGGAAATCCATATCAAAACCTAAACCAAAGCGGAAGAAAAACGCGAAATCTGTTCGGAGTGAATTTAAGAATCAAAATCTCGATCCGAATCACAACCCAAAAAAAAAAAAAAAAAAAAAAACATTCCTCAGTTTTCTCTCCTTTTTCACACAAAACAGAAATCGATTTTGAGATCACACAGGGAGAGAAAGTTACCTGCGAAACTTCACCGCCTGGGAATTTGAGGGAGATTGATCAGATTCTCTTGGGAGGAACTCAACTGGCTCTCTCTCAGAAACTTCCCTAAAAGCTTAATTTGCCTTCTTTGTTGTTTGTCGTTCGTAGGCCTGGGCGATTCACGACTTTAAGTTGTAATAAATTCCATGTCGTTTTGCGAAAAAAAAAAAAAAAAGGGGCGGGAGAAAAAAGGGATGCGTTTTATTTATTTCACATTACACATGAAAGAGAGGGCGGGATTTACTGTTTATGTTACAGAGTGTAATGAACAGTATTTTTTTTATTTTAGCTTTATTTTTTTGTTCTG
>NW_010359954.1:7420-16440 GCF_000414095.1 Morus notabilis | reverse complement strand
AAAAAAAAAAAAATACTTTGTTCACCTGCATCCTAAAAAAATTATAATACCTATTTCAAAAAAATAAATTATAATATCGTCTTAATATCTTTCTATAATTTTTGAAAAAATAAAAAATAACATGTATATTATTTGCCTTAATAGAACTTGTGTGTGGAATCACTTTTTAGTTTTCAATTATGTAATGTCTTTTCATTTTAAAAAATTAAAAAATTTAAAAATATAGAAAATAAGTTTTAAAAAAATTAAGTGAGGTAAAAAGTGATTAAGAAGGAAATTCAAGAAAAAGGTATCGGAGATAGGAGAGTATGATAATTAAAGCAACTAAAGAGTGAAAAAGATAATAGAAGAGAGAGGAAAAAGGACATAAAATAGGAGAAAATGACAAATAAAATTTGGAGAGAATACAAATAGTGATGAAAGAAAGAAGGTATATATAACAAAATATTTACGAGGTTAAAATTTGGTAAGACTACTTAAAGAAGCAAACTTAATTTGAAGAATTTGATTCAACATTGCTTTCCTATCATTATATTTAATGATGATAATTTGGTCAGTATGAAATTTTAATTTTTTAAAAACTATTGAATATAACAAGTATTAATATAAAGAAGAAAACGAATCCATTCTTTTTTAAGGGTGTTATTGACATCTATTAGCACCAATACTATAATAGTATTTAAATTTTTACCTGTTCGAGGAACAATCTGCTTTTTTTTTTCTTTAATAGAATACACTATTATCTTTACTAGGTAAGAAAAAGTAATATATTTTTCGAGCTACAAAAATATAATATTATCATTACAGGTTCAAAAAAATAAATCACACTTTATTTAATGTAACTGTAAGGATGCCGCACGTGCACATTGTTTGTATAATAAACGACATATCGTTCATATTAAAATTAACTGCATAAAAAGATATAATGTGGGCGCTTCAAATTTAACAACATAATGAAAAGGCTTTATTTATTTATTTATTTTTGTTGGCTAATAAGAAAACACATCAATTGTAAACCACTTATTCTTGTATTAAAAAACTGACACCCAGTAAGGACGAAATGTTATTTTGCTGCTAATAGCATCGAAAAACTTGTCGCTTAAGTTCCTTGGTTATAACGAATAATTGTTAAAATACTACGGGGTTGTTCCTTTGCAACAAAATTCAGAAAAAGTTGAAACTCAAGTTATAACTTTATTTAAGTTCACGTGCTTTTAAGTTTCAACTTTATTCAACTTTACTTAACTTTATTCAAGTTACAACTTCAACTCAAGTTATAACTCAAATTCAACTCAAAAATTACACTCAAGTCATACTTCAAAAGAACAGGCCCTACATATACTTGTTTTTTTGTTTTTTTTTGTTTTTGTTTTTTTCTAATCATACTACATATAGTTTATGTTCGATAAGTAGAGACTTTAGTCGTTCTCTGTCGTTTTTAGATTTATGTAAGTTTTCCTCGTCGATGTTATTTTCATGCTTTTTGTCGTTTGATGTTGTTTTTCCTTTTTCGTCGCTTTTGTACTTGTTCTAGAATGCACTTTAGTAGCTTCAATTAAAAAAAAAAAAAGGTCAGTAGTCATTTAAACGTTTTCTTTTGTCGTTTTGGATTTTGTTGTTGTTTCTAATCTAGTTGTCGTTGTAATTTTATAGTCGTTTTTTGAACTTGTTCTAGATTATAATTTTATGTCGTGTCATTTTTGTGTCATTTTTATGTCGTTTTCATTCACTTTTTAAACTTGTTGTCTTTTACAATTTTATAGCTGTCTTTCATTTTTGTTATTTTCAGTTTTATCGTCGTTTTTTAAAATGGTTGTCGTTTATTGTTTTATCATCTTTCAATTATTTGTCGTTTATCTTCTTTTTTGTCTTCTAAATTCTTGGCTTTAGTTTCTATTCACACCACTATTTTTACTCTCTATACACCTTTTCATTACGCACCACACATAATTTTTAAATGGTTAAGTTTACTTTTTACACACTTCTATTATTCCAAAATTAACCTTAACTTTTTTTTAATGAAGTTATTAATTTTTGCGCACTTTATTTTTCTATTCACACCCACCATTTTATTTTAAGTGGTTATTGAAAAAAAACACAAAAAAAAAGCATAAGCAAATGAAGAAACAATCCAAGAAAATGAAAGCAAAACAACTCAAAATTTTAACAAAACGGCAACACATAATTATTATATCAATATGTATGATTAAAAAGATAAAATGGTAAAAAAAAAAAAAAGGAAAAAGGAGAAGCAATATCTGTTAAAACTCACATCAGCATATGAAAAAAAGAATGAAACAGAAAAATACAATTAATCCAACTTTATAAAAAACCGAAAAAAATGATTAGTCTTAAAAAATAAAATGATTAGCAAAAAAATTATAAACACAAAACGAAAAAAAGCAAAGGAACAATTGTTATACAATTAAAAAAGAAAAATGAAAATTAGAGGTTTTTTTATTTTTATTTTTTTTTATAGATTGCAAACTAACGATAGTTTATAATATTAAAATATGACATATAAACTATTAAAATATGACATGTGGTGTGTGTAGAGGAAAAAAAAAAGCTATCATTTGACTTTCTTTTTATGATAAAATTTATTATATATGTAATTTTAAATTTATCATAATTGTCCGTATTACTTTTAGTCATTTTATGTGAGGGTTCTTTAGAAATAAGAAACTTTAATTGCAAGAGTGTGTGGAGAGAAAAAAGATCAAGCGTGTTAATAGAACCACTGTTATTTTATTTCTGCCGTTTTCCTTAAATTCCCCTTAGTCTTTCGTGGTTTACTCTATTTGAATACAAATGTTAACAAACGTACGTGAATATCTATATAAATGTATATAATGAGGATTCTTTCTTAGACTTTTTTTTTCTTCAAAATTTTGTGATAGCGTCGAATTTACGAATGCTAGTATTCATTATAGCTTTTTGTTTGACATTACTAAGAATATTGTGTTAGAAAATATCATTTTAGTGAAAACTGTCGCCCAATAAAATTTAAGAATGTTCATATTGGATCACCAAAAATTAATAGATTAATAATCGAAAACGTACTTAAATCCATAATGATAAATTACTTTCTAGAACCGTACGATTTGTCTTCCAAATCAACATGTTTTCCTAGAGAAATATTTAGCTTTCTCACTGATCTCTCTCTGATGATGGGATGCCAGAAAGAATAGAATATCACACGTGATCTGGGAACTATAACCACTATATATAGATAACTTTCCTGTTATATTTTGATATTTCTATTTTAGCCCATTATAAAAATAGAATTTACCCTTGAGTCTCTACACAATAAAGGCTCACGCCCTATCAGATACATTAAAGTCCAAATTACCTGAATCTTGGCATATCACTTTTAAATAGGTTTAACCTTATAAGACAGTCTGTAACACATAATTATTCACATATAAGCCCAATGTTGGATTAAGGATCCAACAATCTCCCACTTGAGCTATACGTGTAACCTTATAATTATGCATCGCAAAATAAATGTACGAGCTCAACTTTGATGTCATTACCGAAATGTACCTATAGCCAATCCGGTCAACCAATCATACCAACATAGGATCAAAGCAGCCTTCGTTACATATGTCGTAACTTGACCCATCAATAGTAACGTATGCCAATACAACTGAATGACATGGATCGTGATGTGGATGTGTAGCATGAAAATTTCATACAATGTGATCTTAACATATATATTTCTAACTTGTCCAGCCTTAAACCTTAGTGAGATCAAACCATACTAAAATCAGAGTACAAATAAACTAAAACTTTATTTCTGCAGAGAATACATCAAAATATCTATAAACTGAAACAACTGAAAATATGTTTATATCAGAAAATCATATAAAATTACAAACTCCCACTAAAATTGAATATCCTCAAATGAAATGACATCCATACGAGCAGTGTGCTCATGAAACACTTTGGTGGGCAATCCCTTAGTAAGCAGATCCACAACCATAGAGTTTGTACCGATATGCTTTATAGACATCTATCCACTCTGAACTCTTTCTCTAATAACTAGGAACTTGATGCCTATATGCTTTGACTTCGTTGAGCTCTTGTTGTTATTGGAATACAGAATTGCCGACTTATTGTACAAAATAACTTGAGTGTTCTTTCAATACCGTCCACTATGCGCAACCCAGTGACAAAATTCCGTAGTCATATTCGTGATTAGATGCCTCATAACACGCTATGAACTTTGCCTCCATGGTAGAAGAGGCTATACGAGACTATTTAGAACTCTTCCAGGAGACTTCACCCCCAGCTAGCAGGTAGATATAATCCGATGTATATTTCATACTATCTTGGCATCCAGTACAATTGGATTCAGTATACCCAACGATCTCAAGCTGATCCGACCTCCAAGACGTGAGCATGTAGTCTTTTGTTCTCTATAAGTACCGTAAGACTTGTTTGGCTGCTTTCTAATGGCCTACTCTTAGATTGCTTAAATATCTGCCCAACATCCTAACAATGTACGCAATATCTGGACGCGTACAAACTTGAACATACATTAGACTTCTTACTACTGACGCATAAGGACTCTTCAGCATTGTAACACCCTTCCCAAGCAAGCAGCTAAAAACAACGCCCGCTCGTGAGAAACGTTAACTAAAATAAATAATATTGCTTAATAGAGATATAATATCTTTCACAAATATAATCTTCGAATAGAATTCTTAATATTACAAATTTCATTTCTTAAGATCTCCTAAGTTATCATGGGACCATAACCCATTCTTGCTCAGTCAACTGGTACTTCTATTTTAGCACTTACCTGCATCACGAGAACTATATGAGCGCAAGCTAAGTAAACCATAAATAATTTCCATTTTCAAATACTTTCTTTAACATTTCGGGTCCTCTTGTATAATATTAATCTTGTGTTATTAGAACCTCTTTCATATGGCTCCTGTCATGGAATCTCTTATTCCTACAGGATTTGGCCCTTTATCATATTTCAATAAGTTTGTAATAGACACAAGATTCACATCATACTCAGAAATACTTTTCAAATCTCATGAAAACATATCAACAATAACATATATAAATTAAAATATACTATTGTTCAAGTGATGCAGTGAAAAGTCTACATACAAACTAGCTGGTAGAGAAAAGAAACCTTCTCTTTCTTTCTCTCTCTCAATTTTCTCTTTTCTCTCTTCCCTCGTTATTTCTCTCCTCTCTTCCCTCTTTCTATCTCTCTTTTTCTCTTCTTTTGCCGTATGATATGCTGCCAAACATGGTCCACTCCATCTTCATATATAACTCTAAATACCTAGAATGTTCCCTTATTGCCAACAAACTATATGACTAACCTAGGCTAACTTAACTCGATGTCCATGTGGCCGTTGAATAATTTTCTATTATTTTTTATGTTATTATTTCTTTTATCATATGGTGTCAGCTTACTGAACTAATTAACCGTCTGAGCATGCAATCAAGCAAGTCATGGCACTATATCATAACACTAAAGAATGAGTAAATCATGTATGGCCACCTCATGCTAATAAAATTCTCATCATAACTTTAAAGCCAACTTATCCTTATTACCGAAAATTCTAAAATAATAACCAAAAATCACAAACTAAATTAAATTCTTTTTTTTAACAAAGCTTGTAGCTAAAAATGCCGGATATTACAATTCTCTCCATCTTACAAAAATTTCGTCCTCGAAATTTTGGTAATTCTAATTTCTCCAATTAAACATGAAGCTCTTAGGAAACTCGAAACAAATCTATTCCTCTTAACATAAATCCTTTCCTTTGTTGACTGAGAACGTGGTCCCATGACATTCATACTATGTCTCCAGAAACGTATTGCTCTAATACCAAATTGTAATGCCCCTCCCGAGCAAGCAGCTAAAAACAACGCATGCTCGAGAGAAATGTTAACTGGAATAAAATATTATTGCTTAATAGAGATATAATATTTTTCACAAATATAATCTTCGAACATAATTCTTAACATTACAAATTTCATTTCTTAAGATCTCCTAACTTATCATGGGACCTTGACTCATTCTTGCTCAGTCAACTGGAACTTCTATTTTAGCATTTACCTGCATCACGAAAACTATATGAGCGCAAGCTAAGTAAGTAAACCATAAATAATTTCCACTTTCAAATACTTTCTTTCACATTTAGAGCCCTCTTGTATAATATTAATCTTATGTTACTAGAACCTCTTTCATATGGCCTCTATCATGGAATCTCCTATTACTACAGGATTTGGCCATTCATCATATTTCAATAAGTTTATAATAGACAGAAGATTCACATCATACTACGAAATACTTTTCAAATTTCATGAAAACATATCAACAATAACATATATAAATTGAAAATATACTATTGTTCGAGTGATGCAGTGGAAAGTCTACTTACAAACTAGCTGGTAGAGAAAAGAAACCTTCTCTTTCTTTCTTTCCCTCAATTTTCTCTTTTCGCTCTCTTCTCTCTTCCCTCGCTCTTTCTCTTATCTCTTCCTTCGCTCTTTTTCTTCCCCATCTCTCTCTCTTTCTCTCTTCTTTTGCCGTATGATATGCTGTCAAACATGGTCCACTCCATCTTCATATATAATACTCTAAATACCTAGAATGTTCTCTATTGCCAACAAACAATATGACTAACCAAGGCTAACTTAACTCAATGTCCATGTGGCCGTTGCACAATTTTCTATTATTTTTCTATGTTATTATTTCTTTTATCAGATGGTGCCAGCTTACTGAACTAAGTAACCGTCTGAGCATGCAATCAAGCAAGTCATGACACTATATCATAACACTAAACACTGAGTAAATTATGTATGGCCACCTCATGCTAATAAAATTCCCATCATAACTTTAAAGCCAACTTATCTTATTACCGAAAATTCTAAAATAATAACCAAAAATCATAAACTAAATTAAATTCTTTTATTTTTAACAAAGCTTGTAGCTGAAAATGCCAGATATTACACGCATTTCCTTTTCCTCAATATCTTTCTTAAGGCACTGATTGAGACTAAACTTGTCTCCCTTTGCCACAGGGGTATCACCCGATTTGCAATCTTGCATGCCATATCTCTTGATAACGTTTTCGATATAGGTCTTCTGAGATAATCTAAGAATACCCCGAGAGCGATCCTGGTATATCTGTATGCCTAATACAAAAGAAGTGTCACCAAGATCTTTCATCTCAAAATTCTTAACTAGAAATCTCTTGGTTTCATCCAATATGCCTATATCGTTGCTAGCAAGCAAAATGTCATCGACATATAAAACTAAAAAAATAAACTTGCTCCTACAGAACTTATGGTATATGCAATTCTTGACCAAATTCATCTCAAAACCGAACAAGATGATCACTTGATGAAACTTGAAATACCATTGTTGAGATACTTGTATGAGTCCATAGATGGATTTCTTAAGTTTGCAAACCATATTCTTTGGGTCTCCTGACACAAAGTTTTCTGGTTGCACCAAATAGATCATTTTATCAATGTTACCATTGAGAAACGTTGTCTTTACATCCATCTGATGTAACTCAAGATTGAAATGTGCCACCAATGCCATTATAATCCTGAAAGAGTTTTTCAAAAAAACCGGAGAGAAAGTCTCTTTATAGTCGATGCCTTCTTTCTGTGTAAAGCCCTTGGTGAGAATATGAGCCTTGTACCTCTCCACATCGCCTTTTGAATCCTTCTTGGTCTTAAATATCCATTTGCAACTAATGGCTTTTGCACCTTCTGGTAATGGGACAAGATCCCACACGTCATTGTCCTTCATGGACTTATTCTCCTTATTCACGGCATCAATTCATTTTTGAGAGTTAGAACTTTTGATGGCTTGACTTAAGTTGATCGGATCATCTTCCATCACTCCAATATCATTCTCATGTTCTTGGAGAAATACAATGTAGTCATTTAGCACTGGGCTTCTCCTTTCTCTAGTGGATCTGCTTAATGACATAGGTTTTTGAGGTGGTAGAGTTTGTTCTTTTGGAATAATTTCTTGAATGAGAGGTTTTCTGACATTGTCTTGATCTGTTGTGTCATGAACAAAGTCAGGAATGGAATCCTGATCAATGCCAATAGCACTTGTGGGAATATCAATATATTTTTCTTCAAAGACAAAGTCTCTAACTATATCTCCCCCAACAAACTCAAAATCCTCGAAGAACCGGGTATTTCTCGACTCGAAAATTGACTTAGTCACGAGATCATAAAACTTATACCCCCTGGATCTTTCAGAGTATCCAATAAAATAGCAACTCACAGTTCTTGAATCCAGCTTCATTTCATTAGGCCTATAAGGCCTTGCCTCAACTGGACATCCCCAAATGTGCAAGTGTTTTAAACTAGGCTTCTTGTCCGTCTAAAGTTTATAAGGGGTTTTGGTAGTCGCTTTAGTTAGAACCCTGTTAAGGATATATGCTACAGTCTTAAGTGTTTCTCTGTAGAGTGATTCTGGTAAGGTAGAATGACAAATCATACTCCTTACCATGTCTTTAAGCGTCATGTTTCTGTTGGAAAATAATGGCATCGAGTGCGCAGCGGAATTTTAAAAAATTTGAATCAATGCCAAAGCCAATCAAGAACATGTTCATGATGCTATATAACATAAATACTAAAGATCTAAATCATACCTTTTGAGATTTTAGGAAACTGCACATCTGACAGATCAAAGCGTTCCAAACAGCAACCGGAAGAGCCTCAACCAACTGATTTTCTTTGCTATTCTTATTTCCACGATCGGAGTGCAAGTGGTCACACGTCGTTCAATCTCCTCTTGGTATTCTTGATCTCCTTCTAATCACAAGAGAGCCAAAGAAAAAATTGTTCTTGAGAATTAAATAATTTTTCCTCTCAGGAATCTTTTATCAATAGCCTCAAAAAAGTCTCTCAAGACATCTAATGAGTAATGTGACTTACTAGGCTATTTATAGTGTTTAGGAAGTCATACTTCTGTAATAATTAGGTTTTCCAAAGTCTTAATCGCATTCAGAGTC